>NW_017732127.1:23383-26482 GCF_001890085.2 Hipposideros armiger | reverse complement strand
GAATACCACTCAGTGGAAAAAAAGAACTATGGATAGAAAAAGTCAGTCACAAAAGACCACTGTGTATAAGAAAATCTAGAAAATATAAATTAATCTGTAGTGACAAAGAGCACACTGCACATTGCCTATAGCTGTGAGTGAAGGGAAGGATGGATTATAAAGGAGACTAAGGAGTCTTTTGGAGTGATACAAATGCTCTGTGTTGTGATAATGGTAGTGGTTCACTGGTGTGTATAACGGTCAAAACTCATCAAATTTTATACTTTAAATGGCTGCAGTTTCTTATAAGCAAATTATTCTTTTAAAAAGCCGAGTTTTTAAAATAAGTTTGGTTGATCCATCTCTCAGTCAAAATAATGGGACTCTTTAGTGAAACAATTACTTTGACATTTCAACTAATTTATATCTACATAAAGTATCAGGTAGGATGAAAAAGTGTAGTAAAACGGGAGAGAAACATTTTGAAGAGTACTTAGTTCCTTTTGGTCCTGAACAGATGGGCATCTAGTCAACATGTTTTGTTCTTTAGGGAAGGCAATTCTGTAATTCTTCCTCAAAGTGAGTGACTTTTAAAAATGCTGAAGTAAATTGTACCATCAAATACGACCCTTCTCTCTGTTTAAAGAGGAATGGTTGAAAGAGTTGCTGTAGTGACGTCCAAAGAATTTAGGCCTTAGACCTGCATCCTGTGCCTGCTTCTGCCTGTGAAAAACAAACCTGGGCACATTTCCTCATCTGAAGAAAAGAGGGTCGGACTAGTTAATAATTTTAAACCTACTTCTTGAAAGCTGAGGATTGTGTGGGGGTGTGCCTGTATAAACTCAATGGGGACTGTAAAAGAAGAAGAGAGAGATGGCTTGCAGGGGGGCGTTCAAGACACTAGACCTCCAGTTTCTGCTCGGAAGGTGTCTGTTGCTAGAAAACATTTTTTAAGTGGTAAATCACAGGACTTGATTCTTTCTAGCCCAATACTGTGCAACTCAGAAAAGGGGAAACTCACAAAGACATCTGTTTTCATTAATACTTTTGGTTGTTGGGATCGTGCTTGACAATGTAGTCTTTCAACTAAAATCATTTTTAATAATACTGTCAAATTCAATTAACGTCCTAGAAGAAAAACAGATAGTCTCAGAATTCTCCAGTGGTTTACTTTGAGGACACTTTAAAGGCAGATTTGGTAATTCTCAAAGCCAGAGCCAGGGCTCATGAAAACTTGTATAAAAGCATAGAAAATAAAAAAGGCAGTAAATCTTATATGATGCTAAATTATTAAGTTAACCTATTTTTCTCTCCTTACAAGATTGACCTTTTAGTGAACTGGATTATCTACTCATTTTCAATTAAGTTTCCATATGGCAAATTGCAGCTGACCCTGTGACAATTAGAAAACTACACAAAAGGAAAGAGGCCATAAATATTGTGAGACAAACTATGTTTCGTGCATTATGTATTTACTTTTCTAGCCAAAAAAACCCCCCCAAAAAAAACAGGAAAAAAGGAAAGAAATGGAGAGTTGTTACAATGCATTGGAAATAACAGGCAACCAGTTAATTGCCTAAATAATTATAAACTCCTTTCCTACCATTGGTCTTATTTGTTCCAGCTGCCTGGATAATTGATGCAATTTCCCAGTGTAGAGTGTGAAAACATTTTATTTAGGTGCCAAGTAATTTAATTAAATTTAATTGTTATTAAAAGGCAACAAAATAGAAAAAAAATAGGAGCTTCAGAGGGAGTAAACCAGCTTTTCAAGAATATACAAAGGGGAAAAGATAGCTTATTATTATTATTATCATTTCCAACTGTACAAAACATAATGATTAGACATTTACACACTTCACAAAGTGATAACCCCAACAAGTCTACTACCTATCTGACACCATAAATAGCTATTATAATACCATTTACTATATTCCCTATGCTGTACTTTACATCCTGTGACATATATATATATATATATATATATATATATATATATATATAGTTGACATTCAATATTATTTTACTGAATAGTTTCAGATGTACAGTGCAGTGGTTAGGCATTTGTATAATTTATGAAGTGATCCACTTGCTAAGTCTAGTACCCATCTGACACTATATATAGTTTTACAACATTATTGCCTATATTCCCCACACTGTATTTTACATCCCAGTGACTATTTTGTGACTACCAATTTGTACTTCCTAATCCCTTCATCTTTCTCACCCAGCCCCCAACTCCCTCCCATCTAGCAACCATCAGTTTGTTCTCTGTATCTGAGTCTGCTTTGTTCACTTTATTCAGTTCTTTAGGTGCCACATATAAGTGAGATCACATGGTATTTGTCTGTCTCAGTCTGACTTATTTCACTTAGCATAATGCCCTCTAGGTCCATCCATGTTGTGACGATGGTAATATTTCATACTTTTTTTATGGCAAAGTAATACAACATTGTATAAATGTACCACAATTATTTATCTAATAATCTATTGGGCATTTCAGTTGTTTCCATGTCTTGGCTACTGGAATAGCATTACAAGAAACATAGGATTGCACGTATTTTTTTGAATTACTGCTTTGGACTTCTTTAGATAAATACCCAGGAGTATAATTGCTGAGTTATAAGGTAATTCTATTTTTAATTTTTTTAAGGAACCTCCACACTGTTTTCCATAGTGGCTACACCAATTTGCAATCCCACCAACAGTGCACAAGGGTGCCCTTTTCACCACATCCTCGCCAACACTTGTTATTTGTTGATTTATTAATGATAGCCATTCTGACAGGAGTGAGGGGGTATCTCATTATGGTTTTTATTTTCATTTCTCTGATGATTAGTAACATTGAGCATTTCTTCATGTGTATATTGGCCATCTGTATGTCCGTTTTGGAGAAATGTCTATCAGGTCCTCAGCCCATTTTTTAATTGGATTTTTTGTTTCTGAGGTATTGAGTTATATAAGTTTTTAAACAAATTTTGGATATTAAACTTGTATCAGATACATTATTGGAAAATATCTTCTTGCATTAAGTAGGATGTCTTTTTTTTTTTTAAAGATTTTATTGGAGAATTTGGGGAGGGGAATAGAGCTGGGGAATTGGGGGAAGGGGAACAGACA
>NW_017732127.1:14105-23308 GCF_001890085.2 Hipposideros armiger | reverse complement strand
GTTGAGCTGTTGTTCAGCATCTTAGCTGTAGAGGGCAGTGTCACTGGCCCACATATGTGGGATCCGAACCGGGGCCCTCTGGTGTCCCAAGCCAGCTTTTAACCAACGCACCACTCCGCTGGCCCAGGATGTCTTTTGATTTTGTTAATGTTTTCTTGATTGTGAGACTTTTTAGTTTGATGTGGTCACATTATTTTTCTATTGTTTCCCTTGCCCGAGGAAATATATCAGTAAAAATACTACTAAGGGTAATGTCTGACAGTTTACTTCCTGTATGTTCTTGTAGAAGCTTTATGGTTTAGGGTCCTACGTTTAAGTCTTTAATCCATTTTAAGTTAATTCTTGTATATGACATGAGAAGGTGGTCTACTTTAATTTTTTTTTTTTGCATGTATCTGTCCAGTTTTCTAACACCATTTATTGAATACACTGCCTTCAATGTAAATTTTTGCTTCCTGTGTCATAGGGTAAATGACCATATAGGATTTATTTTTGGGGCTCTCTATTCTGTTCCATTGATCTATGTGTCTGTTTTTATGCCATTAACAATGCTGTTTTGATTACTATGGCCCTATAGTATAATTTGATATCAGGTAGTGTGATACCTTCAGCTTTCTTCTTCTTTCTCAGCATTGCCATGGCTATTCGGGGTTTTTTATGGTTCCATATAAATTTTAGTATTGTTTTAGTTCTGTGAAAATGCTGTTGGTATTTTGATAGGGATTGCATTGTATCTATAGATTTCACTGGGTAGTATGGACATTTTAACTATATTAATTCTTCCTATCCATGAGAATGGTATATGTTTCTATTTATTTGTATCTTCTTTAATTCCTCTCTTCAAGTATTTTTTTGATGCAATTATTAATGGAATGTCTTCTTAATTTCTCTTTCTGATAGTTAGTACTAGTGTATAAAAATGCAACCAATTTCTGAATATTAATATTGTATCCTGCTACTTTACTAAATTTATTTATCAGTTCTAATAGTTTTTTGGTGGAATCTTTAGGGTTCTCTCTATATAGTATCATTTCATCTGCAAATAATGACAGTTTTACTTCTTCCTTTCTCTTTTGGGTGCTTTTTATTTCTTTTTCTTGTCTGATTGCTGTGGCTAGGACTTCCAGTACTGTGTTGAATAAAAGTGGTGAAAGTGGTCATTCTTGTCTTGTTCCTGATCTTAAGGAGGATGCTTTTAGCTTTTCCCATTGAGTACGATGTTAGCTGTGGGTTTGTCATCTATGCTCTTTATTATGTTGAGATACGTTCCCTCTATTCCCACTTTGCTGAGAGTTTTTATCATAAATGAATGCTGGATTTTATTTTATTTATTAATTTAAAAAATATTTTATTGGGGAATTGGGGGAGGGGAACAGTGTTGGGGAATTGGGGAAGGGGAACAGACAAGTTGTTGTCCTTTTGTTCTTCAGTCTAGTTGTGGAGGACATCGCTTCACTGGCCCATGTTGGTGTTATCATTGCGCTCTTTCTGGCTGAGGCAGTTGCTCGCCAGCTGTTGGAGTTCACGGCAGCTCACGAAAGCTCATGCCCACTGCCAGCAAGCCCCACTGGAGCCTATGCCATCATCAGCGACTCACAGCAGTCCAGCTCCAGGTCGAGCTGTTGTTCATCATCTTAGCTGTAGACGACTCAGCGTCACTGCCCCGCATGTGGGATCTAAACCAGGGCCCTGCTGCTCAGTGCTGGCGTCCCAAGCCAACTCCTAACCAACGTGTCACTTGCTGGCCTGGATGCTGAATTTTAAAAAGCAATAGATGCTTTTTCTGCATCTATTGATGTGACCATATGATTTTTATTTTTCATTTTTTTATGTGGTATATCATGTTGATTGATTTGTGGATATTAAACCAACCTTGCATACCAGGAATGAATCTCACTTGATCATAGGGTGTGACCTTTTTAATGTATTGCTGAATTCAGTTTGCTAATATTTTGTTGAAGATTTTTGCATCTATGTTCATTAGGGATATCAGCCTATAGTTTTTGTTTTGTTTTTTTGGTAATGTTTTTGTCTGGTTTTGGAATCAGGGCAATGGTGGGCTCATAAAATGAGCTTAGGAGCCTCCCTTCCTCTTGAATTTTTTGAAATATTTTGAGAATAATAGGTGTTAATTCTTTTTTGAATGTTTGGTAAAGCTACTTCACAAAACACCTTGAGAACGCCACAAACAGACACTGCCTGCATCAGGCCCACAGATCTCTGAGAGCTGCTCAAAGAGGTTGTGGCTCACTGCCTACCCCCCAAAATTCCCTGGGCTGCTGCAGGCCATCTGCTGCTATAAAATGCTTCCACAGCTACTGGGGTGGAGCTGTTCCCAGGAGCCAAGAGTGCCCCCCACGATGCTGTACTAGCTGTGTGGGATGGGGACTCAGGGCATCACCAAGGTGGTGTGCACGTGCAGATTTTAACAGACCAATGTGGTCTCAGAATTGTCCCCTTTTGGGGAAGGGTTCAACATAAAAAAGATGGTGTTCTCTTCCAGACTACATGTGAGGCAGGCTCCACACAGGGACAATGGCTTTTGTCTCTCCAGCCCTCCCTCAAAAACCACACAATTCAGTCTTTTCCCATATGTCCCTGATACCTCTCAAGTTTCCACCCCACCACTGGAGACCAAGTGAGTGTTTACAAGTGACTGTGTCTGTGTACAGGCCCTTTAAGAGGGCAACTGTGTTTCCAGGCACCTTCCATCTCACCTGGGTGTGCATACAGAGTCCTCACTGACTTTTACTTCCAGATGTTGTGGGAACTTTTCTCCCGAGCACAGAACCCCTGGACTGGGGAACCCAGTATGAGACTGGGACCTCTCCTTCTTCTGGATGTACCTCTGCCACTGAGGTGTCCCTAGCAGTGTTCAACCACTATCTGTGGGTTTGGGGTCAGCCCATTTTGCATCTCCATCTCTCCTACCAGTCTCCATGTGGCCTCTTCTTTATATCCTTAATTTAGGGGTTCTGTTCAGCTAGGCTTCTGATGATTCTTGAGATTGATTGTTCTATAATTTATTTTTAATTTTGGTGTGATCCTGGGAGGCAGTGGGCATAGTGTTTACCTAATCCACCGTCTTGAACCTTCTCCAAGGATAGTTTCTTTAATGAATGATGCTGGGAATACTGGATGTCCACTCGTAAAAGAATGGAACCATATCTTTGTAAACAAAAATTGACTAAAAAATGGATTAAAGATTTGAACATAGACTTGAAACTATAAAAGTCCTAGAAGAAAGCACTAGAGTAAGCCTCTTGACATTGGTCTTGGCAATGACTTGTTGGATTTAACACCAAAAGCACAAGAAGCAAAAACAAAGAGAAAAAACTATAAAGCTTCTGCACAACAAAGGAAACCATCAACAAAATTAACAGTCATCCTATAGAATGAGAGAAAATATTTGCAAACCACATATATGATACAGAGTTCATATGGTAAGTACATAAGGAACTCATACAGTTCAATAGCATAAAAACATATACCACAATTTAAAAAAAAATGGGCAAAGGACCTGAATAGATATTTCCAAAAAATTAGATGCAACAGATACATTAAATTGTGTTCAACATCATTAATCATCAGGAAATGTGAATAAAAGACACAAGAACATATCACCTCACACCTGTTAGTATTTTTACCTATTATAAAAAAGACAAGAGATAAGAAATGCTGGCAAGAATGTGGAGAAAAAGGAACCCTTGTATATATTGGGTATGTAAACTGATACAGCCACTATGGAAAACAGTATGGAGGTTCCGCAAGAATTTAAACAGAAGATAAACAGAAGAACATAGACTATCTGGAATATGATTTTGGCTGTCAGAGAAATTAAAGGAGCTGGCTCAGAGGGAACACCTGTTGGAGCAGCCTGATGAAGTGTCAGGTAAACAGACTTAACTTCTGAAGGCAACATAACAAGTCTTCCCATCATAATAGGTCCCAAAGGTAACTGCCCTCCCACCCCTCAATTAGGAACAAGAAGCATAAGGTTGTATTGATAGGAGCCGCTATCCTGCAGTTGAAGAGGAAGCCAGCCTGAAAACTCAGCTGGCAGAGACAGGAAAAGCAGCAAGAATTACAGAAAAGTGGAGGCATGTTCTGATCATACTTGAAGCTCACTCTCTCTACTTTTTGCATTTTCTAACGGTGCGCTGTGATCATATTTCCTTCTCTGATGGTCCCAGTGCCACCCTACCTGCCACCTCATGCCAATCAACCAAGAATATTACTTATGTGAAGGTAAAATGGTTTTCCTTACTGTACACATTGTTCAAAACCATGCTGAATTTCAGATTCATATTGGCTCTATAATACCTTGTATAGCATTTTTCTTCCCTGGAGTTTCTGATTGCTTTGCTTTTTTTCCCCTCTGGAGATGATACATATACCTTTGTCATCATATTCTTAATAACCTTATTGCTTATTCATTTTGTATTTTCTTAAAATCCTTCCCTTTTTCTTGAATATATTTCAGTTGGAGCCAACTGACTTACTGATCTAATGCCTTGGTCAATTGGCCAAATATTTAAACCAATGAATAGTCAATTTTCAGGAAATTTATGTGTCCTCTATGAAAGTCTAATATTGCTCTTTTCTTGCCCCTGCTTTCACTCTTACCCTTTTATAAAGAAACAAATAAATGGGCTTTCCATTAACACTGTTTACTGGCTTTTCTATTTGCTTGAACTCATGTCCTGTCTTTGCCTCTGCTGTGGAAAAACCACCATGACAAAGTATTTCAGACCAAGGCAGTAGAGAGGAAGAACATAAGTCATCAAAACACACCAAGGGATTGCATTTAGGGGAAAGCTCACCCAATCAAATTAAGGGTCAGTGGCTAGAGAAAAACGAAGGCTTCAAAAGAGAAAATCCTACCATTTGAGACAACATGGATGGACTTGGAGGACATTTTCTAAGTGAAATAACTCAGTCACAGACAGACAAATACAGCCTGATTCCACTTATGTGAGATCTCTAAAGTGGTCAAACTTTAAGAAGCAGAGAATAGACTAGTGGTTTCCAGGGAGTGAGAAGAGGGAAATGGGATGATGTTGTTTAATGGATGGAAAGTTATTATACAAGACGAAGGAGTTCTAGAAATCTGCACAACAGGTGCCCATACTTAACAAGATGATGCACACTTAGAAATGTGTTAAGTGGGTAGATCTCTGGTGAGGTGTCCTTAACAATAAAAAGGAGAAGGAGTGGGTGGAGGGGAGAAGCACCAAAGGGAAAAAGGAAATCATTTGGAGGTGGAAGGTAATGGATATATTTATGACCTTGCTTGTGGCGATGGTATCAAGGATTTATGTATATATCCAAACTCATCAAGATATAGACATCAAATATACACACTTCTTTGTAAATTAATTATACCTCCATAAAGTTGAAACACATTTAAAGAAAAACTCCAAAATAAAATCCAAACTGTTTATCAAATCAACCCTTTGGTGATTTTGTCTGTGTCTACTTCCATTTGGACTGGTTGTCCCCATGCCATCTTCTTGGGCTTCCTCTTGTGAGTTATGTCAGTTGCTTCTTGATCCCATGTCTTCCTTTTGGTGTTTATATTCATGTCCCTAGAGTTCAACAACTCTAAGTGTCCTCTTCAAAAAGGATTCTAAACAAGAAACATTTTAAGATGTTGTTTTACTTAAAAGAACTTTATTTTACCCTCACAATATGTTGAAATATTGGCCAGGTTTAGAATTACAGGTTCTAAATCATTTTGTCTCCAAAGTTTGAAGGATAGAATCACTGCCTTTTAGCATATATTTATTCTGATGGAAAATCTGATGCCAATCTCATTTTTAGAGGTCCCATATACTAAGAATGTTTTCAGTCTCTTCCGGAGGCACCTCCATTTTGGTTCCTGTCACTGGTAGGAGGTGCTGTTATGGATTTATAAAACAGAGAAGACAAATGCATGTACTCAGGCTGCATTTTGAAATATAGCTTCTCCCAATTTTCCTAATTAAGTCAGCTCCTTTGGTTTACATAGTGTGTAATAGTGTATAAATATCTACATTAAACAATAGATTATGTGACATTGGAGGGAAAATTAGGTGGCTTCGGATCAATCAAATTGGATCAATTTGAAATTAGATTGTCTTGAGAGAAAAACTGAAGCAAAAAGAAACAGAAATGAAAGAAGAGTTAACCTTTCTGTCAGGAAAGACACTAAGGAGAAGTAAATAGAAGTCAAGCCAAGCCAAGCAGTAATCTTATGGTGTTCCTGTTTTGATCAATATTTGTTTCTGGCTGAGTGGTAATTGCATTGGTCCATGAGGGAAAGATAAATAGAAATAAGGAAGAAGTAGAGTTTGACTCTAAGTTATGTCTTATTTCATAAATTGCTTCATTCAAATAATTTGCTTAATGTGAAGTCCCACCAGGTTGAATGCAAATGAGCTGTAGTGAAGCTGAATTGGGAAACAGCACCCTGAGTTTACAAAAAAGCACCTGTTCCCCAATAATTTCTGAAAACTCTCTCAGCCAGTCCAAACCTAGTGTCTCTGCATTTTTAGATATTTTCCACTTTAAAATAAAAAGACAGCATGGTATTCCCTGATGTAACATTATATCCTGAGTTTTAGAAACACTTCCCTTCTATTTTCCAGTAAAAGCCCACTTACATTGATTAATTAAGAGAGACGTTTTCTTTTGGCAATGGAAACACTAGATTGCCTTATTTAGTGCCTTATTAATAAGAAATACTAAGCATGAGATATACATTAGCAGAACAACATTTTAGCACTAGGGCAAAGCTTTTGGCCTCATGCCTTTGAGTTGCTGGCCTTCTAAGTTTTAACTGTCTAGAGTCCCCTTCTGTGATTCAGGGAGACTTCTGAGATGTGGTGGAGTCAGTAGTAAGGTAGAGGCCTTCCTTCATAATTAGTCCATTAAAGGATGGACCAAAAAGTCTTAGAGGACGTAAATGAAACACCTCAAACTATGTTGGGAGGGTTGGGTGAGAAATGAACCATCAACCAGGAAGGTGCATGAGAAAATACAAGTGAAGTGAGAAAGGAAAAATGAAACCTGAAAAAGCTTTTGTAGTGTATGAGAAAAAGTCAACTCCCACAGCCCCCCAAGTGACCTTTCAACAAAAACTGAGTAGGCCAAAAGAAACACAGATATCTGGGCCATACCCCTAGTAGCTGTACTAGAATCGAGTTGGAAACAGTAAAGTACAGAATGGCCACAACAGAAAAACAGACGATTTATAAGCAGAGGCCAGGAACAGCAGTGCATTGTTGGAGCTGCAGTTTCTTCTCACCCCTGGGTCATCTCTATTGTTAGAGCAGAGGGAACACAATTTTTGTTTTGCTTGTTCTGACCAGGGTCACATGTGAAGCACAGACATACATATTCAAAATGGTACAGTTACCGTGCTTTGAAAGTAGGACCATTTATGCCTGCTTTCCTTGAGTGGAAAGGGCACTGTAACTACATTAAGTAATTTTTATTACCATGTTAAAAAGAAACATTAGATTTTACACTTGGTACTATTAAATATTATGCCATGTTATCACAGTTCTACTCAATAAAAAATAATTAAAATAGCTTAAGTACTCAATCTAGGTCATCCACATAAATCATGGTTTACGTACACAATAAGAAATTTATTTTGTCACTTAAAATTATCTTTAGGGAAACCTTATAACATGACTTTTTAAAATGATATGTTAACAGTATGCTCAGTTACATATATGGAAATAACCTGAGTGTTATTGGTGGATGAATGGATAAAGAAGATGTGATATACACACGTACACACACACACACACACACACACACACACACAATATATATATATATACTACTTGGCCATAAAAATAAGATGAAATATTGCTATTTGTGACAACATGGATGGACCTTGAAATAAGTGAAATAAGTCAGACAGAAAAGGACAAAAACCATATGACTTCACTCATGTGGAATATAAAACAAAAGAGAAAGGAGGGAGGAGGGAAAGAGAGAGAAGGAGGGGAGAGAGAGAGAAAGAGATGGGGGGGAGAGAAAAAATAAAACCAAAACTCATTGATAAGGAAACCAGAACTGTAGTTACCAGAGGGGATGTAGGTGGAGGGAAGGTAAAAAGGGTAATAAGGTCAAATATATGGTCTATGATGATGATGGAAACTAGACTTCAGGTGGTGAGCATGCTAATAGTGTCAACAAATATCGAATTATAATGTTGTACACCTGAAACTTGTTTAATGTTATAAAACAATATTACCTCAATTAAAAAATCTCAAATATATGAACAACACATAGAAAAATGTACTAAAATGTTATTTTAAAAATAGATGGTTCTACATTTTTAAAAACTTTTCTTATCAAATTTCCTCTGGTAACCTCCTAATATTTTTATGGTTAGAAAAAAAATCTTCATTTCATCTATAACCCTAGGATTCTAGCATAAATAAAACTGGTTTCATTTTGCCTATTTCTTTTCATAAGATTGTGTACTTTTTATTTATCAACTCTGATTCATCAGATGTCCTTTGGCCTTAGAAAGCTGGTAACTAAGTAGATAAGAATCATTAATGCTAAGTGTCAGCTTTGAGTTCATAATGGATTGGTTAGTTTTATTCTATGCCAAGGACACAATTCACCCTGAATTCTGACATATTCCAAACAAGGGGAAAAAGCAAAAATGTGTGAAGGCCCAGACAAATCTTTTCCCATTCTGTCAGTATTTTCATCCCTGTACATAGTGAAGAGTTTTATAAACACAAAACCTTTTGGCATCATTGACACTATAATTGACCACCTTAAGGAAGTAATTGAAAGATTTGCTTTGATCATATAAAATATAATAAATTTAAAAACAGCAGGATGACATTTAGTACTGATGTCATAGGAGGGAAAATTTACCTGATGGGGTCATAAATCCTCTGAAAGCGTTAATTTTTTAAAATTTTTGTACAAAAACAAAGTAAGCAAAAAAAAAAAAAAGATTACTAAGAAAATTTGGGAGAAAAGTTCCTTTCTTTGAGTATTGTTTTTATTTTATAATCAACCAAAGAAAAAAACCAAAAAAAAAAAACCCTCTCCACATATTTGTGGGAACCCTGGCATGACCAAAAGGTGGGCCATGGGTACTCTGACTGCATTCAGTTATCACAGATGGAATTGTGTTGTGCAGGTCAGGGAATCATAAGAGTGAGACACACCTTAAAAATGGT
>NW_017732127.1:0-13340 GCF_001890085.2 Hipposideros armiger | reverse complement strand
CAATTGGTATATTTCCATTCCTCATTGTATGGAAGGGCAAAGTCTTCTTCAAGATTCTTGGGAACTCCATGGGATCCCACTATCCTATGTCAATTCTGTGTTGGGGGTTTAGTTCCTGCTGAATACCACTAATTTCTCATGTCCTCTCCACTGTCTTCTTCACTGCCTTCATTCTGACTTGTAGAGCTTGAGCCATTCAGCTTGCATGTTGGGAAGGTGAGGAGGCTTTAAATATCTATATTGCTTAGTAAACTCTGGCTCTATATGCTCCCTGTGTCATCCTTGTACTCCATGTTCCTGAGCCCCTCAAACTTGGATCCTCTGGGAAGACACTTCTTCTTAGCTTATTATCATTTCTTCCATTTAAATGGAGGCCTATCAAACTTATTGAGTGATTATTTTAATATCTCTAATCCAGTCTTATCTCTGCAATTCTGGAAGAGACCGAGGTGTTCATTTTTCCAAGTCCCCTCCTCACCAGTCTCTGAAAGAGGAATGCAAGAGAAGACAGATTCACCCACCTACCCATGGTATGAATGAGGCCACCTATCGAAGAAGGCCGAAGTGGTAAAAGTTGATATGAGTTGTAGATAATAGTCTGTTAGATCCATACACAAGTTAAGCCCATGGTAGCCCTAGGCAGATCCCGTGGCCTCTGGGAGGTGCTCAGTAAATGGTGTGTATGATGATTATTTATCTTCATCATACTCCATAATCACCCTTCTGTGCTTGGTATTTAGCATTGCTACCAAATTTCTCTTTTTAAATTCTCACTTAAAAGCACCTCCTCTAGAAGGAACTTTCTAGTTTATTACAGACAATGGTCAATAAAAAAATAGATGTTACAGCAAGAATAAATCCCTTTGGATTCCAACCCCCACATTTTGTAAATCAGGAAAACCAAAGACCAAAAACTTTCAACCTGCCCAAATACACAAGTAGTTGGTGGCAGCATGAAAGACAGACTAGGGTTCTTAGCCCACCTTATTTGGATGTGCTGATTAAGGATTAAGACACAGAGGATATTTTGAACCAAAACCCATGAATTGTGTGGCTCCTTTTCTATTAATAAAATGATCATTTGAGAAAGCCTATCCTGTTATCTAACCTACCCGCCACTTAAAAATAAATCACATTATTATGAATTGGTAAAATCTATGAAAATCTTCTATTTTATTACCATAATCCTGTTGTTTTTGCACATCAATTAATTATGTAGGAAGGCTTTAAAATTTGATGTCTGCAAGATGCCAGTCAACTTTGTGGGAAGGAAAAAAATGATGAGGAAAATATTGAAATTAAAAAATTCAGCTTATGTAGAGGACAAGGTGGTTTGTGTAAGCTAGTTTAATATGATGACAGGGCAGCTGGTTTATGACTTCAGCAGGTAACAGATTTTAAGAAGGAATCTGTCAAAGGTGCAGGTTATAGCACCTTTCTTCACTATAAGCAAACATTAGTGGGTTAGAAAAACTCTGGAATTTCTTCATCATGGGTAGCGAGCATGCACGTAGGCTCACAGCCACTTCTGCGCATTAGGAGGTCCCTGGGGCTGATTCTCCTTCTTGTTTCTCTGGTTGTTTTCTGCCAAATGGTGTTTCCAAGTCTGGTTGCCTGGTCCCCAAAGCTCAATCAGTTTATCTTCCATTCCTTGACTATTGCAAGTAGAGGCTCATGGGATCCAATTATTACTGTTTCTTCCTTCCTGATAGAGTCATTAAACTTAGGAGTGGCAGGCAGCCTTTATAGGATTCTTGGGGAATATTTGAATTTAAAGGCTAGAATTCAGCTTCCTATCCAGGGATAAGGTAAAAGGACATTGCCAGAAGAGAAAGGCTTGAGCTTCCTATTAAAGTGTCAGAACCTCTGGTATTGGTGAAGTGAGATATTCCATTCCAGATTCTTGCCCTAGTATTTTCCATTTAAACTAGGCATTTACCTTGCTCATTTGCTGTAGGAATAATACTTTAAAAAAACTTAGGTGACTTTTTTGTTTTTTAAATTTGGAGCTAGGATGTTGCATTCTATATTTTTCTGTTTGATATACCGGGAGGTGCCAAAAAAATGTACAAGTGGACACTTTGCTCAACATTGCTCAAGCAGTAGTTTGCCGTAATCAGGAGTGTCTGGATGCTGATAGTAACCACTTTGAGCACCTCTTGTAATTGCAGAAGTCAAACGTGACTTGTATTCATCTTTTGTTATCCGTATATATTGAGTATTACAATTTTTTAATACAGTTTTCCTTTCTTAACTTGTGTATACATTTTTTTGGTTCTCTCTCTCTCTCTCGCTCTCTCTCTCTCTGTCTCTCTCTCTCTCTGTCTCTCTCTCTCTCTGTCTCTCTCTCTCTCTCTATATATATACACACACACACATTTAAAAAATTTATATACATGTTAAGAAAGGAAAACTACATTAAAATTGTAATAATATATACTGATAACGAAAGAATACAAATCATGTTTGACTTCTGCAACTACAAGAGGTGCTCAAAGTGGTTACCATTAGCGTCCAGACACTTCTGATTATGGCGAACTACTGCTTGAGCAACATCGACCAGTGTCCACTTGTATACACTTTTTTGGCACCCCTGCTACATGAAAAATGAACGTAACACTGAATTGTAGCTTATTAGTTTCTGCATGAAAGAACAGTTGGTGTTTGTCCAATTAAAACATCTGTTGTAACTTCTGAAGCTTCTTCTTCTACCTAAGGATGACTTGGAGCTTGCCAATTGGCATTTTCATATTGTTAGCCACACTTGGTCTAAGGTTTAGACTTGTAGATGTAAGGAATTGAACATAACTTAAGTATCATACTGAAGCACGATTTCCTCTGTGTAAAGTAGGACCTGAGATATTGATTCACTTGATTGTTTTTAGTTAAGTTGCCCCCAATTTAAGTTGGCTAGCTGGTTATGTGGGCTTTGTACAGGACCCTGGAACTTGAATTAATTCTTAGGGAATGTTGCAAGTGGGAATTTAATGACACTTAGTAAAACACAATGACAAAACGGCCCAATCAAGGACTTCTTGAAGCTTTTGCTGATGCTTTTAATGCTGTTTCAGTAAGAAAGGCCCTGCCAGTTAGCCACCTAATTAAGCAAAATGACTTGTCTGATAAATTCAATCGTCTTAATGACGACCAGATGCCCACCAAAGCCACTTGAGATTTTATGAGTAATGATTATTAAAAACTGTTAACTATTTCACACCAGGATTTTCTGTCCCCTAAAACAACTAGGATTACATTTTAAAATAAAAAGAGCAAATAGGAAAATAGTTTTTTAAAAAGTTTGGGCTTGCATAACGCAAGAGATACAAATCAAAAAACAAAAAACCCGATGACCACTGTGTAGGGTGTGGCTGTTTAGCTGCAAAACTAAGTAATGTCTCAAACTATTCATATTCAATGCTAGCCTCCATGCAGTGAAATTTTATTTGAAAACAGGAGGTGGTAGAGGTCCTTTAATGGCCTTACCACTTAATCTGTGCCTCAATTTCCCAGTGGATACAATGGGGTAATAATTACTACATTATTTGTTGACATTTTGCAGGAGGAAAAACACTTTGAATGCTGCTGCACTTTAGGATTTTATTGAAATTATGCAGGAGTATAAAGAGACTTCTCAATGTGTCATGATTTCCTGTGGCAAGAAAGAGTTATGTGACTGAATGAACAGTTTTGCCTTATACTTAGCCTGATGTCTGATCCAGAAACCTGGTACAATCTCTTTGCTAAACAAACTTAGAGTGGACTAAAATCTTTATGTTCAAGTGTATTAGCCATGTACTTTTTATTTTTACTTGGTGTGGGAAAGAGTGGGGAAGGAAAACTATCAACTACTGTGCTTGTCATAACACAAAAAGCTCTATATTCAGAAGCTCACTGTGGTGGTGGTGGTAGGGGAGACAAACTGTGACTCCTCCCCAAGGGATTGTCCCCTTCCTTCAGAGCCAATTCAGCCCAGGCCACAGCGTCCACCATGTGTGAACTTTCTGTCTCTGTGCCCCTCTCCCTGAAATAGGGCTGGATGTCTTTATCCAGAGGTTCTCTTTTCTTGTTTTCCAGATTTCCAGAGTGTTCTAGTCCCCTAACATGTTCCCGTTAAATCAGGAGGAGAGTACATAGATCATGCTGGGTTTTCTGAGAAAGCTGTATTACCTTTGGCCAGCCTGGATGAAGCAGGCTTCTCAGTAAAACACAATTTGTGGAAGTATACTGGTCACTGCTAGTGCATCCTTCCCCCAGCTCTGTGCACCCATCCCCTGCACCCCCCCACCTCCCTTCTCCAGCCTTGGCTGCTAATGACTGGCAGCTGTGACTCAGAGGTGGGCCCTGGAGCCAAAGGCCCCACCCCCATCTAGAGAGATCAAAGTGCTTGGGGGTTTGTAAACTCCCCTCCTCCAGAGCCAATGGCTGTGGAGTAGGGAAGAGGGGGACACAAAAGCCCAGCTTCCTTGATCTGAGGCCAAACTGTGCTGTAATGCATGTTCCTGGGTTCCTAGGGGATCGATCTCTCCTGAAATCACACCTTTGCTTTGCTTCTTCCCCATCCTTATCCTGCTTCTTGTGGTTTCTTGAGGAGCACTTTCATAACAAATCACTTAACAGGAATCCTCGTCTTAGAGTCTGTTTCTAGACTTCTGGGAAAACCTTTCCAAAGGGGCCAGAGGAAGAGAGATTAGATGGGAGGTGGTGGTCATTTAAGCTCAGAATCTTTGTTCTTATCAAATAAAAATATATTGATCATGCCTTTCAATAATTATTCATACTTTTATACATTATTTAGAGATTCAAGAGCTGTGTGCTTTAGATGATAAAATGCAGGGTAGACACACGAAGGGACTTGCTTAAGGAGATAAAATTCCACGGCAAAGCTAGAACTATAACACAACAAAGGTCTCCTGACTTTTTGGCCAGAGGTTTCCATATAGCTTGGAGTCAGACAGAACAGAGTTTAAATCTCAACTCAGCTACTTACTGGTTTTGTAACCAGTGGTGCACAGGTAAATGCTTAACAATCAGTTATCAGGGGAGCGGGAAGCATGCTGATTTGTAGCATTTGCTAGTTTCCACGGTGTAAACACTTTCATGGTGGTCAATTTGAAGTTACTAGGTGATGTCACTGAATGACAGCTTGGGAGAGATGTGTACAATTACCTTTCGCAGGTTGGTGCAAGTCAGCTCCATCCAACACACCCCTGTTTGCAACCTCTTTCTAAACCTCTGCTTTTCTATGCCTTCATCTATTATATACGGGTAGATATAGTTCTATCTACTCAATCATGTTTTATGAGGATTAATGTTATGATATATAATTGTCTACAACTAGTGATGATTATCATCAATACCAATGAAAGCTGAAAATAGGAAATGATATAAAATAGCATAAATTTACAGTTTATCATTGATACTTGTATTTGTTAGCTTGTGATGTACAAATTATAGCCAATGCTACTTGCTAAAATAAAATATTTGAGAAAAACTTTTGTAGGGAAGGGAAAAGGAGATATAAATGCTATGAAACCACAATAATAGCAGTGCTTTCCATTGTTTCCACTCAGTCAGTTGAGAGACGAGTGTATTACCTAAACTGGCCATTTGTTTCAGAGGCCACACCTAGCTTAAGTCTATATGTCTCTGGAATACACAACTCAGCAATCTTCAGTGCTACTTTGTAAACTGTTCAGAGCAGCGTTCTTGTTCCTGAGATCAAATAGTGGCAAATATCTGGTTCTCACTATTAATGGGATTGCCATTAGAGCCAATTCAGTTTGTATTATGGCAACTGGTAATAGCTGCCTCCAAAAACCAAGGAAGGTATGAGATTCTTTTTCATCACTGTCATGAGATGAAAATGCCAAGAAGTAACAAACAAATGTAGGGTCATGAGATGAAAATGCCAAGAAGTAACAAACAAATGTAGGGTACTGTTGCAAAACTTGTTGTATTAATAGAAACCGTTTTGTTAACATCATATCAGTGATTAGAAAATTAACATTCATAAAGTACATGAGAGTGTCCCTTGGAGTATTGCTTGTATTTTTGTGAGCATATTTTCCAGGGAAGAGAATAAGACAGTGGGTATTTAATGGCTGGGCACGCCAGGAATCCTATTCGTGCTCCCTTCTTCAGGAGCTGTATCAGAGGAGCGGATCATTAGCTGTATTTAGACAAGTGCTACCTCCTTCTTCAGCATTGCAGAATTTGGCTTTATCCATATCCTAGGAAACTTCTTCCATTTTGACTGACTGCATATAAACTTTGATTAGAATTTGCCCTCAAGGTGGGCAATAAAAAGAAGGGAGCCTATCAGAGCTAAGAGAATGATACAAAGAATTAGTCATCAAAATATTGACTAGAAAGAAAGAAATATTCATCCTATTGCCTGAGTTGTGTTCACTGGCATTTATATTTAGATACCATATTTGTTTCATGACCACAACCTTGCCTGTAACTTGTTATTCATACTTTGGACAGGATTTCAATATGAGCTCAAAGAAGAAAAGGTAGCCAAGGCAAAAAAAAAAAAAAGATATGAGGTAATGCGATAATTTAAAGGGAGGGATTCTATGAAGTAACCTGTAAAGTAAGCCTCTCCCTTTAGGAAGAAAAGTCTGGTAGAAATCCTGTTCAGTAATAGGAACTGGTTATTGAGGAAAAGTGGTCTTTTTTTCTTTAATGAAAAATTACATATTTTTAAAGTGTACAACATGGGGCCAGCCGAGTAGCTCAGTTGGTTAAGAGCTCGCTCAAGAGTGTGAGCTCTGAGCAACAGGGTCGCCAGTTTGATTCCCAGCCCGAGCTGAGCTGCCACTGAGCTGCCAACAGGTGGCAGGATGGCTCAGCTAAAAAAACACAAAACAAAAAACAACAACAAAAAAACTCTCTTAGAGTATACAACGTGATGTTTTGATATACATATACATAGTGAAATGATTACTGTGGTCAAGCTAATTAACATATCCATCTCCTCACATAGTTAGCATTTTGTGAGTGTGCAGAAAGCACCTGAGATTTACTTTATTAGCAAATTCCCAGTATTCAGTACAGTATTATTAACTATAAGCACTATGCTGTACACTAGATATCTTGTCTTATTTACCTTACATAACTGAAATTTTTGTGCCCTTTGACCAATATCTCCCCATTTTTCTCACCTTCTGGCCCTTTTAACCACTAGTTTTCTCTCTGTCTCTATAAGTTCAACTTTTTTAGATTCCAAATATAAGTGAGATCATGAGGTAATTTTTATTCTCTGTCTGGCTTATTTCACTAAGTATAATGTGCTTCAGTTTCATCCATGTTATAACAAATGGCAATATCTTTTTTAATAAAACTGAATAATATTTCAGTGTGTGTGTGTGTGTGTGTGTGTGTGTGTGTGTGTGTGTGTGTGCACGTGTGCACATGCTATTCATTCATCAGTGAACACAAAGGAAACCCTTAAATGCAGTTGGTGGGAAAATAAGTTGGTGTAGTCATTATGGAAAACAGTATTGTAAGTTCCTCAAAAAATTAAAAACAAGACTCCCATATGATCCAGCAATCTGACTTCTGGGTATACATCCAAAGTAAATGAAATTGGTATCTCAAGGAGATATCTGTGCTTTCTTGTTCATCGCAGCATTATTGACAATAGGCAAGATATGAAAAAGTGTCCTTTTGATTAGTTTCTTCAAAAAGCTTCTCAAATGAAAACAGCTATTTTTACCAACTTTTTGTTAGAATTGGAAGAAAGTGTTATTACACGAGAAAACAAAAGAAAGGAAAGAAAAATAACGGGGCCAGGTATAGGCGCCTCAGGCTGCACTGCCATCAGTGGGATCCACATACTCACAGAGGGATGGCTGCTGTCAGTTTCCTTTGGGGTAGATGCTAAAAATAAAACCAAAAATCACTATTCACCCTCTGTTTTACCCTCTTGCCTTCTACTTTAGGGGACTGAAGTGCTCTCCTTCCCTTTCCCACAGTGCGCAATGGGTCATTCTGGCCGCCTCAGGCATCCTACAGTGAGTGGAGCAGCGGGCCTAGCTGTCTGTCACACCCCATCTCACTCAGCCTCTTAGAGGCTTGCGGAGAAAGGGCCCAGATGGCAGGAGCACAGGCTGATGTCCGCCTCTCAGTAGCATGTCTCCTCAAAAACGGCCAGAGGCTGTTTTCTGTGCAGGCAGGGAGGGGGAGGTCAACATCTTTAATTCATAGTTGACGCTTCTCTGCTCCAGCAATGTCGACATAGCAAGAGACATTTTTCCCTTAGTAGCTCTAATTTTTGGTGGCGGCATGCCCCCTGTATTTTCAGGTTAGGAAATGCAAGAGTTGAACTCTATAATCTACTATATGCACACCCTAAATTATATCACCACTATATATTGAGTACAGAGCACCTCCAGGCACTGTGTTAGGTGTGAGAGTAAATGTGGAAAATCCAGCCCTGACCCTCAAATTACAGCTCTCAGACTAGATTGGAAACCGTTCTGTTGCAGAGAGCTTGGTAACTTGAGTGCCAAGTATATAAAAAGAGCATGGAAGGGCATTTAGGAAAGCCTATGAATGGTATTGGCAAAGGACAACAAGCTGTTAGCCTGGCCATGTGTGTCGGTGGGGAGCACCTGGGCAGCATGTTCCCTGCAAAGAAAGCTCCCTCTTCTTTACCCAGCATGCCCTGGCTATGATGGCTGCACCTTGCATGCAGTCAATGTGCAGGATGCTTGCATGAGGTAGAAAAGCAAGTATGTTCATGGCCTGTTCTCAGGTCTCCATGACTCTCTCCACGCCTGCCTCCTTCTCTGGTCAGCACTTTGTCCTGTTTCTCCTCCGTGTTGGTTTTAATCTCAGGGAGGCCCCTTCCATGTGAGAGCCCTCAAAACTCTAAGCTATTCTAATAGTCTCCAGGAAGCAACCTCAACATTACAAGAGCCAGTGTTTCCCAAAGTCCCAACAAAAGTGGGTCATGTAACCATTCCTGAAACAAGCCTTGAGGCAAGGAAATATGCTAATTGGTCAGTCATGTCTGGGTCAGTCTCACCTCAACACAGAGGCTGAGATGGTTCCCTGAAGGAGAAGCAAGCTTCTGTTAACAAAATGAAGAGGAACAGATTGTGGGAGTGCAAAAATCAAAGCTTTACTTTTATTCCGCTCTGGGCTCTGCTTCTCTATCCATTAGATTAGGAAAATGCTCTTTATGAGAGTCTAGACAGAGGAAAAGACAGGGGCTGGAAAGGGAGGGGAAAAGGAGGATTAAGGGTATGATCATATTGATAAAGTGCAGTGAAGATAGCAAGCAACCTTGTAACACATGTGATGTCTCAGCTTGTTCGTTTCCTTTTTCATTTCGCTCATAAGTTATGACTCATTTATTCAAAGTACCCAATATGTGCTGGGCACAGTTCTAGGTGTTGTGGAGGAGGCAAGCTCCATGCTCTCATAGAGTTTACATTCTAATGGAGAGAGAGAGAGAGAGAGAGAGAGAGAGAGAGAGAGAGAGAGAGAGCGCGCGCGAGAGAGGATGGCACTAGATGTAGGGTGGGACAGGAAGACAAAAGAAAGTAGAATTACTAGCCTTGACCTTTGGAACGTTACACTTTTAGTGAAAAATTAAACATATATAGTGAAACAGTTGGAGACAATAGTTCAATACTATGAAAAGCATATGAAGGTATGCTAAATATGATATACCTAGAGGCTGAAAATTGTATAATAGGAGAGAGCAGATTGGGTTGAGGTTATTTGAGAAAGGTTTCCAGCCTTGCAGCTTTGTTTGGTGAAGTTGAAAAACACCCAAGAGGAAAGAAGCAAACACTGGCCCGTGTTCCCCAAACTTGCTTAACAATAAGACACATTTTAAGTGTTTTTAAAATCAGGTTCCTGGGCCCTCTCCAGACCTTCTGATTCAGGATATCTTCCTCAGGATAGGCTGGGTGATCTGTGCTTTAACCAGCACCCTGGTTGCTTCTCAGGAAAGTGTGAGAACCCTTGCCTAGAGCCGAGCATGTGGGATGTTTTAAGACCCTCATTCATTCTCGGCACTACTTTCTTTGCCTACTTCTGGCAAGGACTACAGAGCTACTGCCAAAGACTGTTTTTTCTTTGTTTTATAGAATGCGAGGATGCAAGAGGATAAGAGGTAGCTACTGGATTTAGTAGAAAGTACAGAGAATAAGTTCCAAATGCTAGCAGATCATGTGAAAGTAGACAGATTTTTCTCTGGCAAACAGAGAGAGGGCTGTAAAAACTGCACATCAGAATATCCAGAGTGTGTGCTTCTAATTCAATTAAGTCCTCCTGTTTTCCATCCAGCCTGCTTCCCGAGTGCTCCACCAGCATATGCTGCTGCACTAACAATGCCTTGTGGACGCACAGCCCTCCCCGCTGTGGGAGAGGACAGATGCTTAATAGTCACCATGCACAGCAGGGCAGAAGGAGAAGAGAGAGCTCTGGGTACAACCTGGGAGGCCCGAGGTAGGCTGCAGGGGAGATTCCTGACAAGACAGAAACCAGGAAGGAAATTCTACTAAGACTATTCCTGTACCGCACATCCGTAATCTGTCAGAATATGTCGGGTATTTGCAACTATAAATAGCTAAGACCTCAGGGCTTCCTGACTAACCTTGTGGGAATTAATAGCATCACTACTTGCTGCTGCAGGGGGCGGACTTACTTTAGAACATTCTTCCTCTGGGTAGTTTGTGAGATTTAAGGCAGCCAAGATGACACTGCTAACCATGGAGCCATAACCAACAGGGCAGACATTAGCATTGTTCACAGAAAACTATTTGGTTCTGACTGGGCCTGTAGTAAGTTTGCACTTCTCTGTTCCCTGGAAGTTAGGTGGGGTCATGTGATTTGCTTTGGCCAATGAAATTTCATGAAATAAAAGTTCCAGCCAGATGTTTTAAAAGCTGGTATATGATTGGCCACTTTCTCTTTCTTCTACCTCAATGAAAGGCAATTGGTGGCAGATAGTGGCTGCTCAGTCAGCCTGATCCTGGAGCCAGGCTGCTACAGAACAGTGCCCTCCGCATGTAATGTGAGTGATGCGTGGTTTTAAGCCACTGAGATTTGGGGGTTATTTATTACTGCAGCACTGGTGATCAATGCTTTTTCCCATTCAGATGTAGCAATCACAGTTGCTCTTTCAGAGCGATAGGAAGAAATCAGTTATTGACCAATGGGACATTAGCAAACATGATGCAAGTAGAAGCTTGAAAACTGTTTGTGCATTGGGGCTTGCCTTCTCTTGCTGCTTTTGAAATCTGTGACTGCCACCAAGTGAAGAAGCCTGGGCCAGCCTGCTCAATGATTAGAGGCATGTGACCCAGTTGCCTCTATTGCTCAGGCTGACAACCTGCTTATCACTACACATGTGACTAAGGCCATCCTAGATCACCCGGCTGACCTGCCAGCCCACCACAGTTTCAGGAGAAAACCCAGTAGAAGACATCCAAGGCAGCCCAGATCAGAAGAACAGCCCAGCTGACCCACAGATCCATAAGCTAAATAAATGGTTGTTGTTTAAAAACAAAACAAATCCATAGGATTGTAAATCCCACAATATTTTTGGCTAAAAGCAAAATAAACCTTTTTTTTTTTGTTTGCTCTTTGCCAATAAAAACGTAACTTTTTATTAAAGTTAAACAAATATGTTTCTAAATATGCTAAGGTGATACAGAAGCTTCTGTTTTGTGAGACCCCAAATCTTTTCATATGTTGCCTATTCTGGGAGATCTACCCATTGCCTTCTCTGAAGATCTCCTTGCCACTTATTTTAAAGTGGTCTTCCTCCAAGTCCCTGACCCCCCAGCCAAGTCATTAGTCACTGTCTTTGAATGGATACAGTTCTCTACTGTGCTGCCTCTATTTTCAGGCAAAAAGGAATATCCAGGCGCACTTGCTGGCAAGTTCCACCTGCTGGCAGGATATCCCCTCACCACGGCCCTCCGGGCCACCCTTAACCGATGCTGTGGTGTAATAGCCATCTACTTTTAGATGCTTCCAGTTTATCATCCATGTCAGCTAGTCAAAGGGAGCTCCTGATGAGTCCTTAGGGATGGGTTGAGAGAAAGGAGGGAAGGTAGTAAAAATAGGAACCGTGAAGATCTGAGCCACGCGCTCATGGAGTCTCATGTGGAGCACCCCCACTTGATGATGGAGTGCTGCTGTGCCACGCAATGCAGTGGCTTAGTGTAGCAGACAGCACACCGTTCATGAGTTCCCTGGTCAAAAGCACTGCTTTGTGGAATGCCATAATGGTAACAAGGTATTCCGTAAGTTACCTCTGGATTACAGCCTGTCATCAAGCATTCAGTCTGTATTAGGGCCGAGCAGCGAGCCAGCAGCTGTTTCTCAAAAGAATTGTTAACTGCACAGGATGGACTAGCTTTGCTCTGAAACTTTAAAAGTCTGCACTGTGATTTTCCTAGAGGGGAGCCAAGGCTCCATACACTTTCCCCATCTGCCAGTTTGAAGAAAGCTTTCTTTCTTCAAACTACATGAAAGAATGCACGTTTCCAAGCCTTCTTCTTTGGGCAGTACTGTTCTGTAGCACTTTATTACTGTCATTGTGACACTTGCAGTGGGGAGCTGTTTCCCATTCCTGTGCCATCACATAATGGAGAAAGCACCCGGAAAACTGTGCAGCTGAAAGATCACACTCTGCTAGGACAGACAAGGCAGGAGGAAATGCACAAAGTTTTCCTTAAAATAGAGTCCTCTGGAGTCCCCTCGGCCTCTGTCTATACAGAGCAGCTTTGACGCCTGTGATTTGGTCCCCAAAAGCAGGAGTGGGAGGGACAGTGTCTATAAATCCCGCATTTACACTGGCAGGCAAGACTCAGAAGGAAACATGACTCAGAAGCTAGGGTTAGAAGGGACTTCTAAAGATCATGAAACACTCATGAAAGTAGAAAGAACACCAGCCCAGGGAGAAGAAGGCCATGTTTGTCCCAGCTCTGCATTAATTAGATGATAGAGAACCGGTGGATCCGGACTGACTTTTTCCTTTGTCTGGAAATTCAAGTGAGGGAGACTGACTCCTTGAACTTCCTTTCGGACACAGTAACAGTCAGGGAGGCTGGACTCAGAGCTCCAGATTCAGAGGTTTTGCCTTTCGGTCTCCAGGCTTAGGAAGGTGTAGCATTCATGTGCTGTTTCTTTGCTCTGATTGACACTTCAGCCTCCAGTGGGCGCAGTCAAAAGGATTGGGGAACATCTGCATTTGGAGGAGATGGGAAAAGAGTGCTCTCCTACTAATGAAGTGATTCAATCTCTGTCAGAACCCTGGGTTTAGATCAGACATTGTCTCTTCTGGAAAACCTTCCCTCTGTGCCCCAGTC
>NW_017738651.1:0-990 GCF_001890085.2 Hipposideros armiger | reverse complement strand
TTCTAACTTTATTTTATTGTTCTCAGGTATCATGCAATATATGAAGTCTATTTTATAAATTTTATGAGGTGTCTGTTTGACATTATGAATCTTTTATATTATTTCTTTACACTTAAGAACTATGTATTATATCTAAATTATGGATGAGCACTCCCTTTATATCTAAAGGGCAAACTTGTTAATTGTGTTGTTTATTTCAACTACACCATTGCTAATATTAATTTACTCTACCTATCAAATAATCAAGAGATGCACATAGAAAATTCTTACTTTATTAATTTTCTGTACCTACATTAATTTAATTTAATTTTTATGTATTTTATATAAAACATTTTATGTTTTCATAAAATATTGTAATACATTTATTATTTTTATTTTATTCATTTTCATCTGGTACACACATATTTAAAAGAGTTACATCTTTTTGGAAAATTGAAAGTTTTAATATTTATTATTAAGTCATAACATTTGAACCTATAATTTTAATATTTTTAAGGTATTTTTTATCCCATATTAAAGTAGCTATACAAATGCATTACTTTTAGTTATTGTCTGGTGTGCTTTTTTTCTTCTTATTTGCACTTTCAATATTTGTTGTGTCTGTGTACTTTATAAACAACATTCCATTATAAACAACACTTCTGGATTTTATTTTTTTATTCAATGGCTGGTCAATTAATTTTAATTTATGATATGTTCTGTCATTTCTCCTTAATTATTCTTTCAGGCTGCTCTGCCTTTTTTTTAGACAAGAAAATTTCTATAATGTATTTTAAAAATTGAATATTGTTCTCTTTGTAGGGAAGGAAAAAGTTTTCCTTGACTCTCTTAGGTCTGTGTCTGAAAATTAAATTGACAAAGATTACAATAAGATAAGCATACAGATTTTGTTAATATAAGTTTTATGGGATACAGGAAATTTCATAAAGAAATGAAAAGCCAAAGAAACAGATCTGTGTATTTTTATGTTAGGTTGACAAAGAGTGGTGG
>NW_017738650.1:0-1033 GCF_001890085.2 Hipposideros armiger | reverse complement strand
AAAAAAAAATCTGCATTTGTCACTACCTGAAATCATATAGTATATTTACTTGTCCATTGTCTCTTTCCCCGCTTTAAAATTTAAACTTGAAGGCATGAGAGCAGAGGCATTGTCTTGTTTGCCACTGTGTCTCCAGCATCTAGAAGATTGTCTGGCACATTTAGGCATTGAAAAATATTTGTTGAATGAATTAACTCAAATTAAGGCTTCAATTCTCATTAAACTTAATGTAACTTTTTGCATGTGGTTTGAAAACCTTTCAGATAGCTCTTTTATGTATATTCCATATGCCTAAATTCCTACATGTCAGTCTTCATTTCAGTGAAGCCAAGGTGTTCTATCTTTAAGCATCTCTGCCTGCCGCTGTAGTGCTTAATGTAGATTAGTTGGGGAGAGGGGAGTATCAGATCTTTAAAAGAATAATAATTCAGCTAGTAGGAAATAATTATTAACCTAATTTACCAAATATTTAGAAACTATTTATATAACAGAAAAACAAAAAAATATTTTCCTAAATGTAAATTCCAAAGAGAGTTAACTAAAGACAAATTTGGTTATATGTAATTAATAAATCAGAATTCTAAGATACTAAGGACTGGCATAGTTAATCTAATTTTATATGTATAAAATACAGTATTAAAATTAGAAAGCAAGGGAAGTTAAATAAGCTGTGGTCTCATTTTTTTCTCCAAACTCTCAGCAACACAAATGGAATGAGATATATCTAAAGCAAACCCAAATAACCATTTTGAGCTCAGGTCACATTTAGGAGCTCTAAGTGTTCTTATTATGTTTAATGAAACTCACTCTGCCCATCCAGAAGATGCACTGCATTTTGTTTTTGTGATATATAGGAGATATAATTTGACACTTTAAAATAAGCCCCATTTTAGTTCTTTCAAGAGTACTGATAGAATTTTGTTTAGTATTCAGTAAATTCAGTAATTGTGCTTTTTGTCCTTTTAATGTTACTCTCTTAGATGAGTAGTTAACATGTCATCTTAGTGATGATATCCCTAATGATTTTTTCACC
>NW_017738649.1:0-1033 GCF_001890085.2 Hipposideros armiger | reverse complement strand
TGATAAATGTTGTGGGAAAATTAGAGAAGAATGAGGATGATTAATCAACATGGTTGTGGAACTGGAAATTTAAATAGGATTGTCAGGGAAAACCTCACTGAGAAAGTAACATGTGAGCAGACAGGAAGGAGGTGATGAAGTTAGCCATGCAGATATCTGGAGGAAAAGCAACCCAGGCAAAGGGAAGGGCCACCGCCACGGCCCTGAGGACGGAGCATGGGCAGTGTGTTTGAGAAACAGCAAGAAGGCTCTAACATGGCAAGAACATAGTGAGACAAGGGAGGACACATGATATGAGGTCAGATTGTATATGGCACTGTTGGCCATTTTAAGGTGTTCAAATTTGACTGTTAAGGAAATGGCAGCAGACCCAGGGCAGAAGGCGTAGGGGTGTGGATGGTTTTGAACAGTGAGGTGACACGATCTGGTTTAGATTTTAAAAGTACCTCGTTAACTGCTGTGATGAAAACAGACTGTAAGGATCAAGTGTGGAGTTAAGACAGGCTAAGTAAAGGGCGATGGCAAGATCAAAGGTGGGAGGTGACGGTGCCTGGGAGCAGGTGGCAGATGTGGGGACAGGGGTGATTGAAACCTGTCTACATTTGAGCAGAACCAACACAGAGCCAAATCTAGCTGCATCATTTATTTTTTTAATTCATTCCCTTTTTCCATTTCCTTAGTTAATTATCAAGCATTTACTGAGCAATTGTTGTGAGCAAAGTCCCGTGTGGGTTTGATGTTATCCCACAGCTTTAGACTGTCACTGTGTCATCAACGGTCTCTACATTCTCACCACTCACAACGATCAAGCATCTCTAAGCTGTTGGTTTCAATATATTGCCTACAATCAAAAACATCAATGGTCAAGCCAAGATAAGGTGAGCTCTAACTCTATGACTGTCTCTGAACAGATAATACGTTGGGACAATAGCAAGAATTGGGAAAAGAGGAGTGGAAAGCTCATTAGGCACCCAGAAAGCTTTGGGAAGATAAAAGATTAGGGAGGGGTGGGGAGTGACAATGAAGAAATGAT
>NW_017738648.1:0-1033 GCF_001890085.2 Hipposideros armiger | reverse complement strand
TTTTTTCCTGTCTTATTTGCTTGTATATATGAGCCTGCTACTGAGAAATGGATCTGTCCTCCACTGTACTAAGCCTACAAGGCTGAGGTCCAGAGCTTGATGTGTAGTAAGTTAAACACACCAACGTGATGGTGAAACTGTGATGAGGTTTCTTGGCACGTAGGCCCGCTCACTTCACCACAGACACCAATGACTCATCTCACTTGGTCCCTGCATATGTTAGCAGAATTGATCAGCAAACTACAAGATAATTTCTACCTGCAATATCTCAGTTATTTCCATCACTGTATCACAAAAGACATTTGTAGTGTAACTTGGCGAATAAGGAAATTGAGGTTCAGGGCAGTATAATGATTTGACAAAAGTCATGAAATTAGTTGGAAAGCACAAACAAACAGCCAGTTTTTCTAAATCCTAGTTAAGTAGTGTTTCCATTTTTTTCCTTCTCATTCTTTCCAAACTTAACAACTAACCTACAACCATGTTATAATCAGACTTTTATAGCCTTTGAAATCTGTTCTGGAAATTAACTTGTAATTGATTTATCAAGTTCATTTAATCATCACAGTGCATTTTAGTTTATTATTTCTCTGATGATTAAATGCAATAGAATTCTCTGATGTGTCTCTGTCTTAATTGCTTTGAGGCTCATTAAGTATAGCATTTGTCATTATATTATGCAGCCCAGTTGGGAAGTCATCATTTGGAAATCGCACTACAGGCAAGTCTATCATCAGAAACATAGTACTGTATCATCACTATTTTCTTGGAGGCAATAACAAACCATTTTAAGTTATTTGTCAAATGGATCCTTGTTATCTAGCACCAAAGTGAAAATTACATTCTTCCATATACATATCAGATACCTCCAATATATATTTATTGGGTGGATGCATGCACTCTCTCTCTTTAAGCCTAGAATTTTTACCCTATTATATCCCAAGCCAAAAATCACTCCTCTGATATACGGAGCTCGTGATTCTAAAATCTCCACCTCTCCTTGAGTTCCTGAGTCCTATGTTCTGTTTCAAAT
>NW_017738647.1:0-973 GCF_001890085.2 Hipposideros armiger | reverse complement strand
GATCGCGCAGATACCTCTGTCCAGGGATGGGGAGGTCAACTGAAAGTGCTCAGCCCGGGACGTGACGTGAAGGCTGTCAGAAACCTGTGACCAGGCGGCACCGGGATGCAAGAGGCTCTGGCCTCCGCGACTTTCTGGTACTCACCTCAGAGGAGACTCATGAGAAAAACTATGTCCTTACTGGGTATCTTCTACTCGAATTGCAGCCTTCTCTTCAGCTAATTACTAGGTTAAACAAGAAGTTTTCCAAGTTCCTAATTGTGCCTCATAAGATAGTTCAGTGGATGATTTGAAGTGAGAAACAGTAAAGAATCATGTTTGTAGGTGAAAATACTCCCACGGTGTATTTTCCTGTCTGTTTATAAATCTGGGGGATGGGTACTCACAGGTCTCTTTGTCTTCACCATGCTACTGATTACGGCCAAACCTTGTCACCTGAGACACCCCCCCCCCGGATGCTGTGACAGTCCCTCTTTGGCACAAGATGAACTCCGTGGCGTGGCATATAACATCCTTTGTGCCTGGGCCCTAGGGGGTTTTCAGCAAATGTTTGTCGAATTAATTGATTGTTCACTCAGTCAGTATAATAGAGAGTTCTGTTAGCTTTAGCGGGGATTTGCACTTTGAGTCAGCGAAAGTCAGCTGGTCCCTTTAGTAAAAATAAGGCTTCCTTATCGGTTATCTGCTCCCTAAAGGCAATTCCTAGCCTTTCTAAAATACGAAGAAAAAAAATAAGAGCGCAGGCGTGAACCCTGATCACACTGTCTAACTCCCACTCCATGTATAGCGAACGGTGTGAGTGTCACGCAGAACTGTGAAATGTAACAAGGAATCAATGGGATTCAGAAAGAAAATGTGGTCTCCGAGTGCGGTTTTGTGCCATTTTTATGCTCGCACACCTATGAAATGGACTGTTTGGTGTATAAAGATTGGTTCAGTCCCTCCCTCCCTAACTTCCTTCCTTCCTTCCTTC
>NW_017732126.1:857348-860145 GCF_001890085.2 Hipposideros armiger | reverse complement strand
TTTCTACAACAGCACACAGTGTCTCTGTAAATCCATCAGTTTAATGGTTTCCTCCAAGGGGCCCAGGGTGCTTCTTTCCTAGGAAACAGCTGGGCTGAAGAATGTGTTGTTGGCCTCACACAGCTGGCAACCTCCCAAGGTGAAGGAAATTGGGAGCTGGTGCTGGGAGCCCTTGTCAGGGGCTGGTGTGTGACTAATTGCGGCTGTAAACCTCTTTCACAAGAGGCTCTGGCTTCGCTGGTTCTTTGAGTCAAAAAGATCCTGAGGTATCCTGAGTGGATTGGCAGAATGCATATTCCGAGAACATAAGGACTGTGGAGCACCAGTTTTGGCTGAAGAAATTTTTTCCCAGATAAAGGGCCTTGCAAACACTCTTCCTGACTGTTTGGAGGCAAAAAGAAAATTGAGGCTGTGGTAGTGTGTTAAAAACAGCTACGGGGCTGAAGCCAGGTCTAGCTTGCATTTATTAGCTCTTCAATCTTAGCAAGTAGGATGGCCTTTAGCTTTAGTTTCTTCATCTGTAAAATGGAACTAACCACTTCCCCATTGCAGCATTGTGGAAGGGTCAACAAAATACTGTAGGAAAGGATCCAATCCAATGTGGTAGAGTGAAAAGAGGTTGAGTTTTGGACTCAGGCTTGGTTTTTAAATCTACATTTACCTCTGAATAGTGATGCAAACGTTGACAGCACTAATAATAATAGTGACAACAATAATAATAGTTAGCTAGCATTCATAGAACATAGGTACAAGGCACTGTGCTGAGCATTTAATATGGATTGCCTAAATTAATAGGCAACAGTAGAGTAAATACTATTAGTGTTGCTACTTTACTGGTGAGAACTGAGATGATGAAGGTGAAGTTCAAAGTTGAGCTGAAAGTGAAAGGGCCAGGATTCAAACAGGTTATCTGACTCCAAAGTCTACTACATGGTTTTTAATCTCTAAGCTAAACTGCTCTCTCTCCAAACCTCAGTTTTCTTATCTATAAAATAGGGTTAATAACACCTGCCCCGCCAGGTTTTTAGGAGAACCTGAGGTTTTATCTTAAAGGCATCTATTGCAGTGGTACAAGCTCCGTGAATGGCATGATATGGTGGTGGGAGCACGGTGGTGGAGTTGGTGATGATCGGAACCCCAGATCTTAAAGATGGCTTCCGTTGCTATTGTTGGAGAAAGAAGGTACTGAATAGACAGAAAACCAGACAGGAGGTGCTTTCTCTTTTAAAATCAAAACAAAACAAAATCACCTAACACCTGTCAAATTTGTCTCAATTGAATTTAGAATGGTGTCTTTGATTTCTCTGTTTCTTCATGCAGCTGGGACTCTAATATAAAAAACAAATCTAAGAAATTAAAATGGCCACATTGGCTAAAGAGTTTACATCATATGGTATAGGGTGAAAGCAATAAAGTGGCTCAAAGAAGTTATTCAACCCTTCTATTTTCAGTGTTCAGTAAATTGCACTTTAAATAAAACTGTCATAAACCCACAGGACACTAAGCGACTGTTCTGTCTGGGGTGTGAGAGGGCAGCACGGAGAGCAGGAGGCCCTTTCAAATAAGGACGCTCTGTGGTTAAATTTTCCAACTTGCTGGCAGCCAGTTTCTAGTGAAGTTTCCCTCTTCGTGCCCCAAGTTTCAGTGCCAAACGAGCACGGGAAATAGAGTTGGGGAGGCCAGTACTGGGGTAGGTTGAGGACGGGCCTGTGTGCAGAAATCATAAATTCTGGCTTCAGTCCCTTNAGTTTGAGCTCTGAGCAACAGTGGTTCGCGTCCAGCCCGAGCTGAGCAGCCGCTGAGCTGCCAACAGGTAGCAGGATGGCTCAGCAAAAAAAATAAAATAAAATAAAATAAAAAGTTGTTTCAAAATATAGCTGCAACTGTTTGAGTCCTTTCCAGTTAACTCCTTTAAAAATTAACAGGTGAAGGTGTCCTTCCTTACCTTGTGGGGGAATATCTTTAAAAGTGCTGAAGAGATACTAACTTTTAGCTTCACAAGACAGGAGAGACTACTTGACTTGTAGACGTATTGTTGGGAACGTTTGCTGTGTTCTCCTCTAACCCAGGAGTGTGGTGGAGCTGGGGGCTGTAAGGGAAGAGAAGGAATCCCGATTATTGCCTTTCCTTCCTACCAGCTCCGATGAGGGAGGGCCCTGTACACCCAGAGGAAGCTGTGCAGTACAGGCTGGGAGCATGGGCAAGGGTTTCAGAGGTTCACGTTCAGGCTCCACCTCCTGGGACTTGAACTCCCTGAACCTCAGTTTTCCTATCTGAAAAGTTGGAATAATATCTGGATATATCTTATCAAAATGGTTCAAAGACTTACATGAATTATTTTTCTCTGGTTCTGTTGTCCCGCTCAGACAGGTAGGAAAAGTGCTGTTTTGAGAACCAGTCTTGGCCCTGGCAGTAAGTCTGTGTGACTTTGGGAAAATCTTCAGAATCTTCATCTGTAAAATGATAGGTTGAATCAGAGGCTTCAATTACCAGTCCAACTTCTGACATTCAAAGGTTTTATACCCAACAGCAAAGGAAACGTTCTGGTTCACGGGGAGGTTAAGATTAGCGGTGGTTATTTTATTTATTGGTAAACCCACTGTTTTACTCCAAGTAGAATTTGAAAAAACAATTCCTAGTTAAATTGCCTCCATGTTTCTTAATACTTCTCTGGCTCATGAACTCAGAATGTAGTATGATAGTTAATGCTGAGCATCTAATAGTTTCAAGTCAAACATTTGGTTCAAATTCTGGCCCCCTGACTGTCAAGCCATGTGTTGAAATGGTGGCATCATTA
>NW_017732126.1:844287-851405 GCF_001890085.2 Hipposideros armiger | reverse complement strand
CAAAACAAAATCACCTAACACCTGTCAAATTTGTCTCAATTGAATTTAGAATGGTGTCTTTGATTTCTCTGTTTCTTCATGCAGCTGGGACTCTAATATAAAAAACAAATCTAAGAAATTAAAATGGCCACATTGGCTAAAGAGTTTACATCATATGGTATAGGGTGAAAGCAATAAAGTGGCTCAAAGAAGTTATTCAACCCTTCTATTTTCAGTGTTCAGTAAATTGCACTTTAAATAAAACTGTCATAAACCCACAGGACACTAAGCGACTGTTCTGTCTGGGGTGTGAGAGGGCAGCACGGAGAGCAGGAGGCCCTTTCAAATAAGGACGCTCTGTGGTTAAATTTTCCAACTTGCTGGCAGCCAGTTTCTAGTGAAGTTTCCCTCTTCGTGCCCCAAGTTTCAGTGCCAAACGAGCACGGGAAATAGAGTTGGGGAGGCCAGTACTGGGGTAGGTTGAGGACGGGCCTGTGTGCAGAAATCATAAATTCTGGCTTCAGTCCCTTCTCCCCAGATGGTTAACTGAATAGAACCCCTTCGCTGGAAGCTGCATTTTGAACTTGGCATCTGAGAAGGTACAGCCCAATTTTTCCTCTGAGACCTTCACCCCCACCACAAGGTGCAATTAACCAGCAACACTTTAGTATCTTGATGCAATCTTCAACCCATTGTGGTTTTAGGGGTTTGGGGTTTTCTGATTTCCTAAAACGCATCATAAACCTCATTTGCTTGAAATGAATAGCTATCTGCCTTTGTTTTCCATTCCGTGGGAGGGTTTTTATACAGACCCATGTCGAGGGCCAGAGGATTTGGAGCTGGCAAGAATATTGATTTCTAATTCGCCATCTCCCTATATCGTCTGAGAATGTATATTGAACCATGAAAATGCAAATGCATGTTGGTGAGTTTGTTTTCAATGGCTTGCAGGGCATTTCAGGGTAGATGCAACCTCAGCCCCACTTCTCACCACCCCCACCCCATCTCACCTCTTGGTCACAATCCCCACATTGGAAACCCATACTTGCCAGGCTCTCCCAGGCCTCAGTTCTTACACGTGTCTCCTCCACCTGTAATGCCCCCACCCTGTTGGCAGTCCAGCTCCTATTTGTTCCTCATGCCTGGCTTTCTCTAGGAAAGCCTGTGCACTCCCCAAACCCGGTTAGTTAGGCTTTCCCTCTGCCTGCCTCATCACAGCAGTGATGGTGGGGTGCTGTCATTGTCTGTTTATGTGTCCATCTTTTCCATACGACTGTGGGCCCATGAGGGCAAGCCCCACATCCATCCATCGTACTCATTCATGTTACCCATAGGAAGTATGCAACAAATAATTGTTGGATGAATTTGGGAAAAGATAAATGAAAATCTGCCATTAGAGAAAAGACATGCTGTAGCACAGAGTTCATTTGAAGACATCACAGGCTTTGGTGTCAGGACTGGGTTCTGACCTTGGACCAGACACTCGTTGGCTATGTGACCTGAGCAAGCTTCAGAAAACTCTGTGATCTTTGGTTTTGTCCTCATCTTCAGGGGTGCAACCTGAAGCCCACTGTAAGGCTTACAGTGATTGAAACAAAGCACACAGGTGGCTGTGCACATTGCATGGAAACATAGCAACATAATAAGATGTAACATAGTGAGAATTCAATGCACCTTTTATATTTTTTGGTCTGGAATTCTTCCTAATTTTTCCTTTGTTCCCTCCACCCATAAATATATCCAAATGCTTTCTAATCTGCTCATTTTAATTCCCAGGACCATTTATTGTCTATCTATGTGCTGTGTGTGCCTAGGTATAATGTCAGAAGCATGAGTAAAAACAATACAGTCTGGTCTATGTCCCCGAGGACCTTACAGTATGAAAGGGGAGCGTAAGCAGCCACATACATAGATAGATGATTCCAATAAAATTAAATAAATGGAAAGACAGAGGTAAGCAAAANCCCGCAACTAAGACTGAACTTGGCACCTTGAGCTCAGCTGCCGCCTGGATGGCTCAGTGGATAGAGCATGCACCCTTAACAACAAGACTGCTAATTTGACTCCCACATGGGATGGTAGCTATGCCCACCCACAACTAAAATTGAACACGGCACCTTGAGCTTAAAGGCCAGGAGCTGCCGATGGGAAGCCAGATGGCAACTGGCGCCCTCCACAACAAAGATTGAAGAACATCAACTTGGCTGGTCCCCTCCCCCAATACCCCAATAAAATTCTTAATACATATATATATATATATGTATATATATATCTCATTATTGTGGGTCGCCTTCATACCAGGCACCCAGCCAGTGTTGATGTCCGTGGCAGTCCTATGATGTGAGAGATTATATCCCCATTTCACTCAACAGGAAATAGGGAACCGAGAACTGAAATACTAGTTTTGTCAGGGTGACAAGCCAGAATTTATAGAAATAGGATTCCAACCTAAGACTTTTCAACTCCAAAGCCCATGTTCTTAACTGTAGTGCTGCACTTAAAGTAGCTCTTAGACTAGGAAGGGAGGGAAAAATGTAAAAGACAATAACACTGTAATAAACACTACAGTTGAGAGACATATAGGGTTTCTGGGGGCACATAGGAACCACCACCTCTCACTGCATACTTGATGGAAGGCTTCCTCAGGGAGCTGCAACTGAGCTGAGTCAAGCAAGACAAATAATTTTCAGGCAAGAAGAAGGGAGATGAGTATTTCAGGCAGAGAATGAAATGTGTGCAAGAGCTTGGAGGCACCCATTCCTTTAACAATATTTGCCTTCTTCTCTGCTCCAGGCACTAAGTTAGGAAACCCAAGCGTGAATCAAAAAGAGAAGAATGCATCCAGTGCAGTAAAGGAACTATAGGAGATAAGACAAGAAGTTTCAAGAACAATAAGTATTTAGAGGGAGATCTGAGAGGAAAATAAACTGCTAATAATATACCTGTATTGTGTTTTACAATGCATTTTCACATTCCTAGTGCATAGCAGGCACTCAGCTAGTTATTGAATGAACGAATGAATGAATGAATGAATGATCTCTGTTGTCCTTTAAAACAATGCATTTGCTTGTAATTTCTATGAGGACAGAATGTTAGCTCACCACTGTCACCACTTCCATCTGCAGTGGGACCGCTGAGTTGTGCAACCCAGAGGACACTGTTTTCAAAGCGGTCTACGTGAATGGTCTGTGCCATCTCAGTGTGACTAGTGCCCCTGGGATTGTGCAACTTAATAGCTGAGGTCCATGTCTGATATAGCAGATTAGCATTTGTGGACCAAATAAGCTAATGAGTGAACAAGGCAGGAAGGAACACTAAACCGAGATTACTGTTATTCAGCCTCTTACTCATGCAAGAAGCATTAGTTAACTCTCCGCTGTAAACCAGCATATCTATGTTACAGGTAAGGAAGAGATATACAGTGAGTGCCTCCGAGCACACTTAGTGAGTCGAAGAGCCAAAATGCGAACCCAGGCCTCTCCTCTTCAATGCNCAACATCCTGGTAAAGATAAGTAACATTACTGTTCCTGTTGTCAAGTGGAGAAACTGACCCTCAGTGGGTTTGTGTCACTAGCTCCCAAGGCCACTCAACTACTAAGTGACAGATCCAGGAATTGAACCCAAACCTGTCTGACCCCAGAGATTTTTCTTTTAGCAGGCAAGGTGCCAAGGGCCCGTGAAATAAAACACAGTATAGACCTTCCTCAAATTGCTCAGAGTGTAATAAGAAAGATACACAAAAATTATATAATTATAATACAATGTGACAATGATAATGTAAAGTGAACAATGACATTATGTTCAAGTAACTAAGAGAGCAGAGAAGAATGTTTTCACTCGGCCTGAGTGAATCAGACTTTCTGAAGGGAGGTAATTCCTGATTGCAATTTGAAAAGATGAAAAGTGTTCACCAGGCAATGGGGGCTGAGAGCGGGAAAGGCATCCCAGGCATAGGAAGTGAGGCAGGAAACCTCATGCTGTGTTTGGGGACAGTGACAGAAGAGAAACGTAGGGACTTGTGTGCCTCTGCTAAGAACTGCAGCCTCCACACAGCACTGGACGAGTACTGGGGTGAAGAGAGTATGGGGACTGATGGGAAAGACACAGCAGACACTGAATTTACTAAGTACTTTTCCCTGTCAAATTGCTCATGAGCCAGTGGTATGTGGTTAGAGAATTGCTTAGGGNAACTTAATTGTCAGACCTCATATACATTTTCATTTTGGACGCTGAATAGGTGACTATTTGTGTTGGTGCCAAAGCACTTTGGGATTCTTGAATGAAAGTTCTGAGGGGTGGGCAGAAAGGCTCTCATAAAGAGAAGGGTGTAGGCAGATGTAGATAGGAAAGTGGCAGAGTAATAGGATATTAAATCCACCAAAAGGCTCTCTGCCCCAGAATATCTTCTCTCTCTTATTGCCCTTCAAAGGCAATTGAAACTCCTGATTCCTTCTTTGAGTGAAAGCTTTGAAGGCCCTAAATGAGAATGGCCTTGGGGAAGAATAATGGCTTTCCTCCTCCCACCTCTATGCTCTACGTTCTGACCTGCTCACCTGAAAATACAGTGGACCTGAATGCTGTATGCCTTTGCCTATACTGTTCCTTTAACTTAAAATGACTTTATAGCCCCTGCCTCTCTGCAATGAAAACCAACTTAGTCTTCAGTCTTACCTCCTTTAGGAAGGATTGACTGCCTGAATGGGCCAAGCCAAACTAATTTTTCACTGTATTTTCATTGGTCCCATAGATAGACTTTGGTTGGGTGATTGTTTGCATAAGTAAACAGGGATCAAATATTTTTTGACTTGCTCTGTTTAGCTGGCCCGACTATCAACAGAAAATACAGTGATAGACATACTGGTAGTCTTTGCACTGGAAAATGATAGAGTTTAGTGGGAGCAGCAAACCAGTAAACAGTTACAAGTCAAGTATGATAAGCACTGAGAAAGAAGTAGGCAGAGCGAGGCACTTGACCCAGAACTGGGGGAGGCCAGGAGGTTTGGGAATACAGTGCCTTGAATGAGGGGGGTTAACTAGTGTGACACACTCCTTCTCGCAACTTTTGCAGGCTTCCTGGTGCCCACTGGGTGAAATTCTAATTCCTTAGCTTGGACTCTGAGTTTCTGCGTGTTCCTGTTCTAATAGATAATTCCTGCTCTTACACCCTGCAAAGTAGGAGCTATCATGGGTGCATTCCAGGTACAGATAAAAAAGAGGAAGAGAGTTTCACCAGGGTTAGAATTCTAGGCACATGTTCTGCTTTTATCTAGGCACCAGTGCATATAAAATGGGAGGGAGGCAAGACAGTTGATGTATTCCAGGCAGCAATTACAACGATAGTCCATGGGATCTAATCTGGGTGTATGAGGAAATGAGGACAGCAAGAAATAGTAGACAGGAAACAAGTATTGAGGCCTAGGGGTTAATCTGATGGGACGAAAGATTTGCTGGAGTTGAGGTACTAGAATAGGCAAATGGGTGAGATAGGAGGTGATGATCCAAGAGTAGGATGCTTGAAATTGACATGCTGGTGGCGGTCCAGTCTAAGGTGAGTCCATGGAGATTTATGGCTGAGATTGGGTGGAAGACAAGATCATCAGAAATGAAACCAGGGTGTTGGAAGGACTATCCAAATGGATTCTAAATTTGCTTGTTGTCATGGGAGGAGTAGTGGAAGAGAGAGGAGTGAGGCAGGTGCTAAAATCCTCCATAAATAAAGACGAATGCCAGGAATGGTGTAGATGACTTCGGTAGGGCACAGTGCGGTGAGCTTGGTATACTGCTAATAGGAGTGAGTATTTCTGAAAAAGAAGATGTGGAAGTGGCAATCAGGAGCGAAGAGAACATTTTACCCACCTTCTAGACCAGGGGTTAGGAGTGTGGAAGGAAAAAGCCACACTTGGGAAAGCATCAGGGGACTCTATCTTTAGGGGAGACACCAGGTGGACTTAGAGCAAAGGGGGAGGGGGGTGCATGTTCGTAGAAGAGCCTGAGGACATGAGCAGCTTTGCTGATCACTGGCTACAAGGTCGAGGGCTCAGTGGAAGGGTTGGGGAGGTGAGCTAAGGGGGAGATAAGGGATTCAACTGGGGATGTCGGAGAGGTCTGTGGGAGGTAAGGCCCTGTGTTAGGGGGCTGGCTCGGCTTTGTGATGATGACCAAGGTAACCAGGGCTATCAGGCATGATGGCCTGCTGTGTCAGGGGAAGATGAGTATTGGCACACTGTTGCCCACAATGAAGGACTGGGAGATGAGGCGGCTTTAATGGCGATGCAGGGAGTGTTGTTGTAAGGGAGGCATACTGGTCTTATTAGGACCATGTAGGACTCTGTGGGCTGCCTTTTACATCCCCAGTGGGCAGTGTTGTGGTTGAGGGAGGAGTGATTTTACTGGTAGCCTGGGGAGTTCTAGACACTTTTTTAGTATTCAGTATATGGGGTTGCAACTTAGAGGAGGGACAGTTTTACCAGGAGCACTGACCAGGGGCCAGACAGGCTTCGTATACCCTTGATTAAAGCCCTACTAGCGCCCCGTGTGGTGGGCATTCTTAGCCCCATTTTACAGATGAAGAGAGATTTAATAGCTGTCTCCAGGCCACACATCTACCAGAGCTGAGACTCTTGCCCATATCTAACATTAAGAATGAAACATGTACTGACTTGACCTGATAGCGAATGGGGTGTGCAGTTATTGATTCTTACACCTTTATGATGTAAGCTTTTAACCTTTCTATCCTGTATCTGTTCAGAGGGCAGGTAGCGGGGCGGGGGGCAGTTTCAAATGGCACTTCTATGCTCTGTTGTTCCGGCCCCTTTGTAGGAGCTTCAGAATTCATCACGGGTACCAGGGGCACAACTGTTTTGCCTTTGCTATAGCTCCCGGGGTAGTGGAGATTCGATCGAAGCCCTTTTATTCGTGAAGGATGACTCAGATGCTATTTTTAATTGCTCTTTCTTTCTTTCCATCTTAGGTAGGATTTGACAGCTATTCCTGCCTCTCTTTCTGGGCTCGTAATTTCTTGGCTTCTGCTGCCTTCTCTGTGCTTTGGATTTTGAGTTTCCATTTTTCTTAAGGCTCTTGCCTTCCCGGACCAGGAGAAAAATGTCCAGCCTGTGGTAAACCGTTACCAGTTATGTTG
>NW_017732126.1:839904-841982 GCF_001890085.2 Hipposideros armiger | reverse complement strand
GCTAATAGGTGCTATGAGGGCAAGCAAATTGGGATGTATTGTTCAGTGCAGACAACCAAATCTGTTGCTGCCAGTTTGAGAAAAGGGATTTGTAATAGGTTATTTTAGGAATTTCCAGGAGGGCTGGGGATGAGCTTTTATGCTAGAGCGAAGAGGAGAGGCCAACACCCACATGGCATTGCTCCAGTGGGAACCCACCGATGCTGCTGCCCAGGGCACAGCACAGGAACCGCTGCCACAGCTGCTCCCGGAGGATCTGCTCTCCCCTTGAGTGGCTGCACCCTCATGGGCTCATTTCCCACATCTCCCGTGGCTACCTCTGCGTGGCAGAATCGTAGCTGAAAGAGTGCCTGGGAAATGCAGTTCTGAGCATTCCAGGCTCTGTGGTAGAGGAAGGTTCACTAGAAAGTGTGAAGGGAGCCAGCCTGCTCCCAGGGTAAGGTAGGTAGGGGGAAGGGGAGTTGCTGTTTGATATAGAGTGATCACGAAAGATGTATCCTTTAGAAATTGCGTGTAGCTGCTAGAAATAGATACCCCCCTCCCTCAACATAATAGCTTACATAAACGAGATATATTGTTTTCCCATATGAGAACTCTGGAAGTAGCCTGATATACTCACAGGGAGCTTATCAGCTCCAGCACTTAACCAGAAGCTTTAGGTTCCTTCCACTCACCTCTCTACCGCCCCCTGTGTGTGCCTTTACCTGCATGCTTATGGACTGGCTCTTGGACTTTTCCGTAAGCAGAATAATGGCCCCCAAAGAAGTCCATGTTCTAATCCCTGGAACCTGTGAATATGTTGCCTTCTGTGGCAAATGGGACTTTGCAGCTGTGACAAAGGATCTTGAGATGGGGAGATGAGCCCAGATAATCCAGGTGGATCCAATATGATCACAAGGGTCCTTACAGGGAAAAGAGGCAGGTGGAGGTAGAGGGCNAAATGCTGTCTGTTCCCCAGTCTGTTCCTTGGACCAGGTGCTGAGCTGGCTACACAATAAGCACTCAAGGTGATTCATAAAACCCAGACTCCCCAGAGATTCTGTCTCAGTGGGGTAGCTTCAGGAGCCTTCAGGACGTTTCTGATACACAGCCAGACTTAAGCACCATTGCCAGAAGAGGAATGAGGAGGGAGTGTTTACATTTGGAGCCAGCGATGAAGGGGCCTTATGGAGTAGGAAGCATTTGAGCTGTGTCTAGAACTGGGGTTGGCAAACTTTTGAGATGGAAGAGCCAATCCTGTCCCTCACAACAATTTTAAAATGATTCAAGAGCCATAAAACAAATGAAATCACCATGATGTGAATAATATCCTTTAAACATTTTAGGAATGAAACTATGATAGTTTTATTTTCAATATCAATTTTACTTCAGAGCCACATGTACGTACCCAAAAAGCCGCAGGTGGCTCACAAACCGTAGTTTGCGACCCCTGGTCTAGAAGGATGAGTAGAATTTGGACAGCAAATGTCTGGCAAGGACATTCCAGGTGGCAGGTGTAGCATAGGCTGTGGTGAGATGCAGGAGATGAAGGCACCTGTCAGGGGAACCCCAGGAGTTCTGCACAAATGCAACATAATGAGGTGTAATGGTGGTTTGGGGCCATATCAAGGGGGAGAAGGTGTTGATACCTTACTTGATAGATAGTTGTGAAACATTCCTAATTTTTAAAAAATGGAATAATATAACCATAACTATATTTTAGAGCCATCAGATCATGGAAGAAATGTTTGAGGGAGACCATGTCACCAGTTAGAAAATGATTGCAAAAATCTAAGTAGAAGAAAATGACCAGCTGGACAAGGAATAACTATAGTAACGGCTACCATTTATTATGCTTGGAGTTAGGATAATCGGTTTTCTTTTTTCTTCTTCTGTAAGCCTTGAAAGAACCCTAGGAAATGGATAGAAACAAGTCTGTGACCCCTCACCCACAATTCCAAAATCCAGTAAGCTCTGAAAACCACTCATTTTTCATAACTGTTTTGGTATCAAAAGCCTACCTGAACCAACATGAGCTATTTTATGGTCTTTACTTTTCCTACATTAGATGAAAATTAATATGTTTTACTACAGAAATA
>NW_017732126.1:833999-834814 GCF_001890085.2 Hipposideros armiger | reverse complement strand
TTTTTTTTACAACCTCACCTTTCATTCACTCTGGCATCTACTGCAGTTTTGCTTCTGCCATGACATTCTTTTGCAGTGTCCATGAAGTGGTTTCCATCTTGACAGATTCCAGTAGATGCTTTTCCATCTATCTTACAGAACTTCTCTGCTGTATTTGTCACTGTTGAGCATTTATTCTTCATTAATACTGCCCGCCTCATCTTTTTCTCCCCTGATTAATCTCAGACCTCTTTGTTTCTCCTCAGACTTTTTTCTTGTCTTCTGCTTTGTCCCACAGCTCTGATCTCACCACACATTCTCCCAAGGGATTCGATCCAGTCCTATGGCCTCAGCAACCACCTATAATAATAACAAGACCTAAAATCTAATGAGCACTTATTATGTCTTCTAAGTGCTCTGTGTGTACTTATTAATATAATGCTTATAACAACCCATTGAATGAACTCAAAAAGAGGCTGGAAGCTTTGCTGGAAGTAAATGATTGTGATTATTCAAGAGTCTTAGAATTTACAAACTGGAAACACAGCTAGGCAAAAACCCAGAAGTGTCCCAAAGAAGAAAGAAAAGCTAAAGTTATAGCAAGAAGTACATTCTTGAGAATTATCAATCCTGTATTCTTAGCCCTAGGATTGGTCCAGGATAGGTATCAGTCAGGATGATAGATCCAAGTGGTCCAGAAACTGGGTGCCAGGAGGTCTGGTCATGCCCTAGTGGTTTGGATAATAGATGTCAGATGGATGTACATGTGAGTCCTCCAGGGTGTAATTAAAGGGTTACCTGGAGGTCCAAGTGTATATCTAGGCAATGATGCAGGA
>NW_017732126.1:830249-831154 GCF_001890085.2 Hipposideros armiger | reverse complement strand
CAGCTGAACTTAAAGCTGAGCTTTGTTTTTGTTGTTCTCCAACCACTTTTTGTAAGGCTTTCCAATCAGCCCCTTGGAGGGGAGAAACCCACCAAGGTAAACATGAAATACTGGATACGGGTATTTGACCACAAACCCAACAACTGCTTTGGTTTTTATGTGGAGCAAAAGTAAAAGCCCATTGAATAAAAACATTTCCATTAAAAGATTAACAGAAAGGAATAAGAGACAACACAAACAGTTCTTTAGTTAACATTCTAATGTTGGTTCTGCATAGTGTGGTTTTGAGATCGTTGCTTGAGGAGAAAGCCCTTTTCAAATGAGAAACACGAATCCATGAGTCAACACCTTTGAACTTAGCAGCATAAGTATTTGTCAACAAAACCTGATATGGCCCTTTCCATCTGGGCTGCAGAGAATCTTTGATGAGATGTCTTTTCCAGTATACATAGGCTCCAGGTTGGAGGTCATGTTATTTTTAATTCATCAGTCTGTCTATTTTTATTATTATTGAAGAATGTCTCTACAAGCTTGGTGTTCTGTTTCAAAGCTTTTAAAAGAGTTTTACAATATTGCATTATATCTCATTGTACTAATATTGAATCCTTCTGACAGGAAATCAATTTCATAGGTCTCCCAGTAATTATCTCAAATGGAGACAAGTTATGTTGTCCAAGAGGTGTAGACTAGGCTGTAAATTCATTAGTACAATCAGTAGAGCCTTTAGCCAGTATATAAAACTCTCAGTAAATTTTGCCAATTGAGTTTTTATTATTCCATTTGTACTTTCTACCAGCCCAGAAGATGGAGGGTGATAGGCACAATGAAAATGCTGTAATATTGGCCAAATTTTACAAACATGCTTTAGCATTTGTTCTGTAAAAGGAGTTCTCCGTCACTATGTA
>NW_017732126.1:826447-827417 GCF_001890085.2 Hipposideros armiger | reverse complement strand
GAAAAAACATGCAAATAAGCTCCCAGACACCTGCTTTATGTTTCTTGTTCAATTTTCCCCCCTTCCTAAATCTTCAGAGAGCAGGTGTGAGTCAACTGTAAACACAGTGAAAAGGTCAGCCAACATTCCCTCAACTGACAGAATCAGAGCTCACTAGCACGGAGGTTGTCTGTATACATAAAATTAAGACCTTTAATGATCAGGAGAAGATGGTGTCTCTTACTTTTTGAAAAGGCTCCATTAGATGTCCTCCCACACTTTACCTCTACCGCCTCCTATCTGTTGAAAACAAAAGATAACAAAATGCACTTAAAAATAAATTAGAGCTAATGAGAGAAAGGTGGAGCAGTGGGAAGAGCCCCGAGCAGGAGTCGCGTCTAATGCTACCTACCTAGACCACCGACTCACTGTACGATTCTGGGCATATCCCTTCCTCTGCCCCAAGGGTTAGGTTGCTATTACTACCACTAGTTTCATATACTGAATTTGAGCTGGATTTAGAAGAGAGAATACACTCTCCCAAGGGGAGCCAAAAATACAAGAAGATCATCTAGCTTCTTACAAATAGCTTTCATTTATCACAGCTTGCTCTGTGTCAGGCGCTGTTACAAACACTCTATATATGGTCACCCTTCTATCACTTGGCAATTTATTTTTATGATGAGGCTGTGCTGCTAATACCAAGTTTCTCAAAGTATTTGCCTAGATGATAAAGAGCAGTGTCAGCATTTGAACAGAAACTTGTCTCCTTCCAAAGTTTGCTCTTTTCTCTATCCAACGGTGTTAAGTTCAACTGCAAAGTTATAAAGAGCTATGGAAGCACCAAGAAGACAGGGAAGAAGTCAGCTCTACCTGTCATCCCCAGGGAAATGGAGAAGGTGGGCATTAAAGTTACAAGGAAGCAGTTGATAGATAGGGTGGGGGGTGCCTTTTGTGAAGCAAGAGCATATAAGTGAAGTCAGGGTGTGGG
>NW_017732126.1:814648-822072 GCF_001890085.2 Hipposideros armiger | reverse complement strand
ACTGGTGCTGGGAGGAGATCAATATATCCTAGTCCAGGGGTCGGCAAACTTTTGAGACGGACCGTACCCAAAGAGCCGCATGTGGCTCGCGAGCCCGAGTTTGCCGAGCCCTGTCCTACTCCTGGCTCACAAGGACCCTACCTTCAGTAGGCAGATAGACCAGCCTCTCTAATATGTCACAACACCTCTGGAGAGCTGTTAACAATGTTCTATGAGGATGTAAAAGAGAGAATGGTTGATTCTATCCTTGATTTCTGGTAGAAATCAAGAAAAGCTTTCTAGAGGAAGCGTCATTAGAGCAGGGCCTTACAGAGTCGAAGCTTGGCAGCAGAGAAGTGAGGGAACAGCATTATAGAACCAGGAATAGCATGAACAAAACCTTGGATATATGAGAGCTTTTTCAGGCTTCTAAAATCAAACCTGGAGAATGGAGAAGTCAGTGGTGTGAGTGAAAGATCTTTGGACTTTAGGTCGGGGAAGTAGGGTATTAAATGTGGTAAGAAAAGAATGTGGAAATGTCCATTGAGACTGTGTGCTGTTTCAATGCCAGAGGAGAGAGTGAACAAATGTCATGCTGAGGAAATGGGGCTTCGTCTTCTGGTTAGCGGGGTAGTGACAAGATCGGGTTTGCACTTTGATCTGAACACTCGAAGTGCAAGTGTAGAACAGATTGGAGGAGAGTGAGACTGAGGCAAGGAAGCTGGTCATTTTTACCCTATAAGCCATGAAGTAGAAATAATAATAATGTATGTTTTGGACTGTTTGTGCTCAGAAAAACAGCCGGATGTCAAGCATCAGCAACTTCCCAAAACGAAGCCACTGCCTCCTGTGGAGCTCCTGGGTCCACCTCCCACAAAGCCGCCAAAGCCCCCAGCTGTGAACCTCCAGGTCTTCCAGAGGCAGACAGCTGTTTCTAAGACCTACGGGGAAGGTGAAGAAAGGCACAGAGCCCCACACGCAGCCAGCCAACCAGCCAGCAGGAGTCACGGCTCCAGCGCCTGTATCCCCCAGTTGCCTCCGTCTCCACATCAGTTCCCAGGTGACAATGCCGAACCGCTTTTCCATGGGACTGGACATCCATCACTGCTTATTCTCACATAGAGGCCATGGCAGCTTGCCCGTGAAATGACAAATCTGCAGGACTTGGCCCCTTATCGCTCCTGGGCCAGCCTGCTTCCCCTGAGAGCATTGCATTTGATCACTGGGATTCTGTCCAAGAGGAAGAAAATGAAAAGGAGCAGGGCAGGGAGGCAGAGTGCCTTTGTGTTTCCTACAAAGCCTGTGTTGTCAACACATCCAGTGCAGTAGGAGAGGGGGAGGGAGTGAAAGGGAGGAAGTCAGTGTGAGCTTGACCTGAGATCATTATGGGGGTCCCTCAGGCCTCTATGGTCTGCCTTCCTTCAGTAATTAATTGAGGGGCTCCCACCCCTGCCCCTACTGGTCCTTTCAGGAACTGAAGCATCCTTGGAAGCCATTTTTCTGTGCCATTCCATGCCTTCATCTGCTTTGTTAAGGAGCACCTTCTCATCCCATCTCTACATGCACCACAATCTGATCCTGTTGACATTTTAAATACCTTTGCTTCTGTTTGCGCTCATGAAGCGCAAGGGGATCATACACTTTGGGGTGATATGCCATGCAGTACTAACACTTGTTTTACTGTGGCCATGAGCGCCAGCAGATGGTACACTAACAGGGCTGTATCTTGTTCGTTAATTGTTCATTTGACTGCTTTGGGCAATCGCATGGTGAGGTGTCTTTAACTCACTGGTTCTCAAACTTTCGCATGCATCACAATCACCAGGAAGACTTGTTAAACCATAGATTGCTGGGTCCAATTCCCAGAGTTTCTGATTCCGTTGGTCTGTGTTGTGGGGCTGAAAATTTGCCTTTTAACAACTTCCCAGGGGCTGCTGATGCGGCTGGTTCAGGGCCCACACTTTCAGAACCATTGCCATAAGTCACCTTAAGTCTTACCCTACAAAAAAATTCTATATAGAGACATAGAGCTTTTATAAGTATACTTTAATAATATGACCACCTCCATATCAGAGAAGGCTAAGTATGATTTTATAAAAATTAAATGATTTAGGCCATTCCTCTGAAAGGGAAGAAGTTTGTCAGAGAACATAGAGGAAAGTACTAAGTTTTTTGTAATAAAACAGGCTTCGTAAACCCCAGCTCCTCCACTCACTCGCTACTTAAATTTGGGCTTGTCACTCACCGAGCCTCATTGTCCTTGCCTGTAAACGGGGATGATAATAACACTCAACTGGCAGGATTATTGTGAGGATAAATGAATGATGTGAGGCATGGAAAGACTTTAAACTAATCAGCACACCAGTAAGTGCTCATATGTGCAATTTGTCTTTATTTCAAGCATGAATTGAGCAGCTACAAGCTCTTTGCCAAGCCCTGTGATAGACACAAGAGATTAAGAGAGAAACCCAACAGAAGTACCGGTGCTCCGGGAGGTCAAAGTCTAATACAAGAGATTGTACTCATAATTAAGGACCATAAAATATGGGTGAGGGCTGCAATGCAGGACAGAGGGTCCCCTGGATGCCAGGGGGAGGGGAGGTTTGGAACACAGATGAGTTACCACTCCATATTTTGTCCCTGGAGTCAAGCCATCGCACAAACATAATTCACTTTAATCAGGCTGTTGCTAATGCCTCTTTCTCACTCTGCCTTTTTTTTTTTTTTTTTTTTTTCCTTGCAGCAGCTGTGGAAGAAGGTTACCTGCCTCCGGAGAGGTGAGTGCCTGCTTCTTAATTGTGCAGGAGTGCAAGCCACCAACGAGGCTGCTGAGCCTGGCCAACAGCAGGCCCTAAGCACAGGCCAGGTGTTGGTATTTCTCAAAAGGGTTGCGGGAAGAGCAGATTTATAAGCAACTAACTACAACATTTGATTTAGATGAGAGATTTATCTAAGCTGCATTTAATAGCCGTGCTGACGTTAAGTTGCAAAGATGGTCCTCTGAGGTACTTTTATTTATTGTACAGTTGGGGTCAGTAAATTGAAACATTAGCTTCCATGGTAATAAATCAAATTAGAGGCCACAGAATGCCGAGGGCAGCTGGTGTGATGTTAGGGATTGGTAATGGGACAAAGGACCTATTTTTGGTGCACTCATTCTAAGGATTTTGCCACGGAAGTGTCAATTCCTTAATGCCCTCAATCAAATACTATCTATTGAGCCCTTTGAAGTGTGTCATGCATTGAGCCTGCTGCTTTATGCAGATTTCCTCATTTCATCTTCTCAAGAAGGCCGCAAAGTTGCTGCCATTGTCTCATTTTACAGCTAAAGGCACTCGGGCTCAGAGGTTTGCCACTTGCAGAGCCGCGATTCTAACAGGCATGCCCAAACTATCTTTTTAATTGAGATATGACTGACATATAACATTGTGTAGGTTTGTGGTGCACAACCTGTTGGTTTGATACATTTACATATTGCAGTATGATTGATTGCTGCAGTTGCCTTGGCTAACACCTTTATCACCTCACAGTTATTATTTCCTTTTTGTATTGAAATTGAAGTTTATAATATAGTATATTTTTTTTTACTATCATCACTATGTCATGCCTTAGCGCTCCAGAACTTATTTATATGCTAGTTGCAAGTTTGTGCCATTTAACAATGTCTCCAATTCCCCCAGTCCCTGGTAACCTGCATTCTGTTCTGTTTTTACATCAGGTTTTTTTTTTTAAGATTCCACATATAAGTGATATCACACAGTATTTGTCTTTCTCTGTCTGGCTTATTTCACTTAACATGATTCCCTGAAGATCCACCCATGTTGTCTCAAATGGCAGGATTTCCTTTCTCATGGCTAAATAATATTCCATTGTGTATTACCACATCTTTATCCATTCATCTGTTGAAGGACACTTAGGTTGTTTCCATGTCTTGGCTATTGTGAATAATGCTTCAATGAGTGCAGATATCTCTTCAAGATCCTGTTTTCATTTCCTATGAGTTACATACCAGAAACGGGATTGCTGGATCATATGGTAGTTCAATTTTTAATATTTTGAGGAACCGCCATACTGTTTTCCAACGGGCTGGAAAATAGGATTAACAGGTATGCCTAAACTATTCTGACTATATCATCTCACCTCCCTCACAAAGATGCTGTTCTCAAGGACAGTTAAAAATAAAAATAAATAATCAAATTATTCATTTATCAAATGTTTATAATAGTAGAAAATGTTGTTTAGTAACAGAGAAAGGTACAAGATTCAGAGTTTGCAAAAATGTGGGAGTGATTGCTTTTCCTTGGAGGTCAGGGAAGTCCCCATGAGTTATCAATTGCTACAGTAATACTACATAATTATCAACAAGAAACATCAGCAGTATACAACACAAGTGTTGATTCGAGGAATCTGGGATCAGCTAGTGTTGCTCATAAGTTATATGCACTCTAAGCCAGCGGTTCTCAACCTGTGGGTCGCGACCCTTTTGGGGGTTGAACAACCCTTTCACAGGGGTCGCCTAAGACCATCGGAGAACAAAAAGATATTTACATTACGATTCATAACAGTTGCAAAATTTACAGTTATAGAGTAGCAATGAAAATAATTTTATGGTTGGGGGTCACCACAACATGAACTGTATTAAGGGGTCGCAGCATTAGGAAGTTTGAGAATCGCTGCTCTAGGCAGTTTTGCTAATATTGACGGAGGTTGCTCCTGTGTCTGGGGGTCAGCTTGCGTCTGGCTGATTTAGGATTACCTTAGCTGGGATGACTAGGGCAACCTGACTTAGCACTATGTCTCATCCTCCAACAAGCTAACTGAGAAATTTTCTCCTAGCAGACAAGTCCAATTGCACAAACATTTTTCAAGCCTCTGTTGTATCACATTGGCTAACGTATTATTGGTCAAAGCAAGTCACTTGGCCATGGCCAGCATCAAGAATGGGAGGGCACTGAAACTCCATGGGAAAGTGCAGGGTTCCAGAAAGACTTGAATAGGAGCATTAATCCAATCAAACTAGCACTGACGAGGAAACATCTGAAATGAGTATTGAGGGTCAACATTTGCTGGATAACATGGGACGGGGCACTATAGGCAGAGGCAGGAAGTTGAAATAACACGTCTTATTTTGGAAACTAGAAATAGTTAAGTAGAATTACAGTATAGAAAGTATAGTAAAGAATGGAAAAGAAATGGGATTGCGGAGATAGACAGGAACCAAATCATGGGGGATCTTGTACACCAAGGAATAGATAAGACAATTGTGTTCAACAAGGAACAAACTGTGTGGTTCTAAACACAGTTCATGTGCTGCAGGAGCTCCTAGTTGGGTGTCTTTTTGAAAGAGTTAAATGACAGCACAAACAGCAGCACATCAGTGGCACTGCACTCTATGTGTATTTATTTGAAAGAGAAAACAATTTAGACAGCTCAGGCAATGGTTTACTCAATGAGCATTGGTCCCAGTGTGACAATTTGAGGGGACAGTGGCATTCTGGTGTACTCTGAATCAGCCTTGGTTCCCTCGTGAATACTGTAAGCATCTCAGCATGATTGAGTGTGCTGAGATTGTAGTGTTTAGCTACATATGCATTTTCCTGCAGCTGGGCTCTACACGCAGCTGACTTCCTCTCTAGTGCTTTTATCAAAGAAACAGCAACTCATTGCAACATAGGGGATGAATTTACTGTGATGGACAAGTCTTAGGAAACAGTAGTCAGTCTCCAATATGACACCTTCTTCCAAAGGGATTTACAAGGGCAATTTGGCTATACTCTTCTCTCATACGGACTTTAGAACCTAACCCTCATCTGATATGAGTTTCATTGTACCTTAATTATGATGTGGGCCATAATGCTGTAAGAGTGAAAGACAAAAGAGATGAAGAGGGACCAGGATTCTTAGGGGTGGTCTCATGGCAGAAGAAAGAACTTGAGATGTATCCTGCACAATGGGTTAAAATTAGATGTTTACTTATGTATTCCCTTTTGTGAGACTGTAAGGTGGCTGAGGACAGGTTATTGTTCCTGCAAATAATCACATTCCTGACTTATAGTTGGTTAGTGGGTGGATGGATGGATGAATGGATGGATGGATGGGTGGATGGACAAATGAACAAACCAATGCATGTTTAGTATAGGACTACAACATGATTGAAAGCAAGGTGGCAGTACTAAAGGGGAGGATATAAACAGACAAAAAGTATTTTGATATGAGAAAATAAGAGATGAGTTTGAATTTTGAAGTGCAGTCAGTGCCTTGCTAAGGAGTTTGAACTTCAGCTGTCAGTGATAAGAAATCAGCATGAACTATAATTTAATATATTGGGTTGGGGGAAAAGTCATGACACATTTTTGCAATGAAAAACATAGAAAAAATATTTCATGACTTCTCCGACAACCCAATATATATAGTCATGGATATGGAGTATAGCATAGGGAATAGAGTCAATGGAATTGTCATAGATATATATGAGGTCAGAGGGGAAATAGATTAGGGGAGGGGGTTATCACTTTGTAAGAGGTGAAATGTATAACTATTACATTGTTTTGTACANCTTGAGCTATTGCTTTTCTTCATGGGCAAACTTCAACCCAATGGGGAAACATGCAAATCATTCCTAACACATTTCTGTATCTAGAAGCTTGAGGTAATTGAATAAAATCAAGTTGCCATACTTCAAAAGGCCCACAAGGTAAGGTAAAATGTCCCATTGAGATATGTAAAGGTTTTCCAGAATTATGTTCGTGACAAACAAAACATGTCTTATATATGTTTGAGGCAATTTTTGAAGAGGGCTTTCCAGAAATACTGATAGTCCCCTTTGAGTAAATTGTCGGTGCCCCAATGAGTTAACTCGTGAAGATAACTCAAAACTGTTTTTTTGAATTGCTTCTGGTAAAACCAGTTTCTTGTCTGGTGCACACCAGAGACCCAATTCTTTATAGTATTTACAGCCACCTTCCAGCCATTGTTTCTTTTCAGTTAAGTAAGCTCATTGCTGTCTTTCATATATTAATTGGTCTAAGTTCAGTTTTGAAGACGCCAAAGCTAATAATTTGGCTTCGAGATTTGCATAGCAGCAGTTTTGCAGCTTGACCTGCCATCACGTTTCCTTTTCCTAACTTTGAATCACCTTTCATGTATCCAGGAATCTTTATAATAACTAAAGGTTTTGGTAATCAAATAGCATCTAACAGACCTTTTACATAAATGCTATTTTTTATTGGTTTTCCAGATGAGGTTAAAAAACCTCTGTTTCCATAGCATTCCAAAATCATGAGCAGCCCCAAAGGCATATCTGCTGTCAATATAAATATTAGCTGTTTTGTCGTTTGCTAACATACAAGCTCTGGTAAGAGTGACTAATTCAGCTTGTTGAACAGTGTTAGCCTGGGGAAGTGGCTTAGCTTCACTGACCTCAACCTCAGAGGTGATTGCCCATC
>NW_017732126.1:798398-809253 GCF_001890085.2 Hipposideros armiger | reverse complement strand
AAGGTGGGCATTAAAGTTACAAGGAAGCAGTTGATAGATAGGGTGGGGGGTGCCTTTTGTGAAGCAAGAGCATATAAGTGAAGTCAGGGTGTGGGTAATACAAAGTTTCTAGGAAAACTGTAAATAATCCTGTTTGATTTACGGGTGCTTGTTGAGCTGTGGCTGGAGATCATAATTCCACCATCTTTGAGATCAAATTCCACCACATTGTGAAGAACCTTGAATGACATACTGGGGGGCTTAGAACTTATTTGCATACGCAGGAGAGCCTGCCTATTCAAATAAGTGTGTGTCAAGGGATTTATTACCAATTGTGAATAATTTCTCTTTTATAAGTGTTCTTTATATGCTGTGAAGAAATTAAACATATCTGAAATGTTTCAAAGAGGAAACAATTGTTTTCATTCCATCTCACATAGACAGTAGCGTTATTGGCTGATATTGCTCAGTGGGTAAGCGATAGCATGGCATCAGCACTTAGAGCCCCCTCGCGTGCACAATGAAGTCAGCTAATCATGCTGGTTGTTGGGGTTTTTTTTCCTACAATAATGAGACATTTCTATTTTCTTTTATGCTTTAGGAAAGATTAAGAAACTTCAAGGAACTCCAAGCTAAATTTCAAAAGCTTGATGAGCCATCTCTTCTAGAACCTATTAAATTCCCAGCAGGTGTTTCTCAAAAGGGTGGCATTGGAAGCACACAGTCAACAAGAATTTTGGCAAATGGGAAACCTCTCTCATCCAACCACAATCAGCCCTCACCATATTGTCCCAGTGGTGAACCCCAGCCTCCTAAACTCCAGAAAATGAAATTGGCCCAGAAGAGCGAGATTCAGGAATGTTCTAATTCCCCAGGAAGGTCTTCTGGTTCTGCAGTAAATTCACAAAAGGTTTCTGCGCTTTTAGACATGAATCAGTCAAATGCCGAGATGACCAATAAGAAGAAAGTAGTGATGATCAGTAGCTTCAGAGACAAGCTCTTGAACTGGGAGAAGGCTTCATCTCAGAAAAGCGAGATGTCCTCAGCCTTCCCCCTTGCCAATTGTGGAAGTAGGGCCTTCCATCTGCAAGAGCAGAAGACCATGGGACTTACCCCAAAGGAGCCCAGGGGAAAGCTGGAAATGAAAGGAGCCCAGACTCTTCCTCCCCCGGGGCACTTGATGGTTCAAAGGAAATCACATCCCCCCTCAGAAGAGCCCACGTTTTTACTTTCTCAACATGGAAGGAAGAACCTAGAACATACTGGCCCCAAGGGGAGCCCCGTAGCAAGTGCCTGCCAGCCTATTTACGATAATGAGCTCACCAATCACAATCCAGGTGAGAAATCTAATTCCCGCAGTTCTGCAGGGAGCACTCACTGTGTTTTTCTAAGTTAAAACTTGATGACTTGGGAAGGGCACCTATGCAACCTCGTCAATGTTTGCTCCAACTCCAACACACGTATTCTAGGCTCATCTGCTGAATCGGAATTTCAGGTTTGGGTAAAGTGATTAATCTCCTAGAATTGTATTGTGAGACCATTTGGGCAAACTTGGATATGAATCCTAGCTCTACTTCTTACAAGATGCATGAACTTGTGCAGTCTGTTTAACTTCGTAGAGCCTTGTCTGCTCTCCTATAAATCAGATTCATCATCGGTCTTCTCTGTCTTAGCAAACAGCACAACCATCCTCCTAGTTGCTTGAGCCCAAAACCTAGGAGTCATGTTGTATTTCTCTCCTCCCTTTCGTTCTTTGCATCCAATCCATCAGCAAGCTCTTGGTTCTACCACCAAAGTATGTTCTGAATCCCTCCACTTCTGTCCATTTCTGTCCTCTGCCCACATCCACACCACCATCCCCTCTCACCTGAACCACTGCCATGGCCCCAATGGTCTTCCAGCTTTCACACTTTTGCCATTTTGTATTCAATTCTTCTCCTAGCAGACATACTGATCCTCTAAAGTATAAGTCACATCATATCAGTTTGCTGCTCAGATTCAACTCCAGCCATTCAACAGTGGCTCTTGTGATTTGGACCTTGCCTACCTTTCTTATGCTCTCCTCTCTCTCCACATTGGAATTCTTGTTATTACTTAGATATACCAAGCTAGTTCCACCCCAGGGCCTTTGCACTGGCTGATCTCTCTGCCTGGAACACACTTCCCCCAAGTCTTTGATGTCTCACTCCCTCACTCTATCAGGGTCTCTGCTCAATGTCACCCACTGTGAGTTGACCTTGTGGAATGTTCTAGCTAAAACACCCCACCCCCATCACTCTCCATTTTCTTTCTTTTTTTTTTTATAGCCAGGGTATTTTATTAATTGTCAACTTTGTCATTGTTTGCCTTATGATACAGAAGTTCACTCTCCATTTTCTTACATTGGTTTGGTTTTCTTCATATCACTTATCCCTATCTGGTATATTATATATTTGTTTGTTTATCTTCATATCACTTATCCCTATCTAGTACATTATGTGTTTGTTTGTTTGTTTGTTTAACTCAGTAAACTATAAGTTACATGAGAATAAAAACTGTCTTCTTTACCACCATATCCCCAGCACCTGCAAGAACAAGGGCAGGTTCAGTGGGTCCTCAAAACATACGTGTTGAATGATTGAATGAATGGACAGATGGAGTAGATGAACGGGTCTCCTGCTTACAGTCTTACGTGGTTTCTTTTCGCACTTAGAAGAGCATCTAAATTACTTACTACTTATTGCACATGACTGCTTCTTTGTGTCCCTGCTTATATCTCTGACTTACCTCCTACCTCTCTTCCCCGGGCTCACTAGCCCATAGTCTAGTTGACTAGACTTCTTCTGGTTCCTTGAAAAGACTTTGTTGTGATTCAGGACTTTTAACATTACTGTTCTTTCTTCCTTAAAAACTCTTTTCTTTGACTTTTGTATAGGTTCACTTAGGTCTAAGTTCAAATGACACTTTCCCAGATAGTTGTCTCCAACCTCCCTATCTAAATACCACTAGCTCACCACCAAGAGTTGGCACATTTTTGTAGTACCCTGTTTTATTTCCTTTATAGAACTAATAGAATTCTATAATTATCTTGTTGGTTTGTTTACATGTTTGTCATCAGTCTCCTCCTATTAGAATGAAAATTCCTGAGGCCTGAACTGTATCTGTTCTTGTTCGTAACTCTATCCCCAGCCCCTAGAACCATGCCTGGGATAGTGGATAAAGTTATTAATGAAGAGATGGGAAGGGAGAGAGGATGAATGGGAGGAAAGCAGGAAGGATGGATCACCTACCTGGTGGAGATGTTGAGAGAATTAAGGGAGATAAGCCAGGTGAACCTCTGAGCACAGTGCCTGGTAAAAAATTAGAAGCCCAATTAGTAAGTGATCATTCATTTTCACTATGTCTCCCCCTTAATTTGATAAAGACTGAACTTACTGGCATTGGGACTTATAATTAAAGCCTCAGAAGAGGGGAACTTTGACCCTGCTGGGAGGGCAAGAAAGAATCCCTCCCTCCCTGCTTGCAGAGGATAGCAGGGCTTTGAGAAAGTTGCATTGGGGTATTCGTGAAACACTTGTCAATTTTAGTTTTACCATGTGGTTAACCACTATATTATATAAGCCAAAAATCAGGGCACTTGGAAAATATAAGATTTTGTGCTATGTTTAGTGGAAGAGGCAGATATGATTTTCATATATAGTATTGGAATTTCTGTTGGAATTTGGCTATGAGTGCAGAAGGGTACAATATATGAAATTGGGACTGTCCTGGAAGAACACAAAACCCACAGGTGCCCATGTGCCAAGGTCAGCCTTGAAGCCTGTCCTAGGCTGAGCGTGGACATCAGAGATCAATTCTTGCTCCCTGTATCCATGTTATTTGCCCATCATAAGTGCCTGAAGAACCCTTTCAGGCAAGAGTCATTGTCAATTTCCTCTGAAGTAGGCCCTGNATATGGTATTTGTATTTCTCTGTCTGACTTATTTCACTCAGCATGATACCCTCTAGGTCCATCCATGTTGTTGCGAATGTCAAGATTTTGTTCCTTTTTATGGCTGAGTAAGATTCCATTGTATATATGTACCACCTCTTCTTTATCCAATCATCTCTTCGTGGACACTTAGGTTGCTTCCATATCTTGGCCATTGTACATAGCACTGCAGTGAACATAGGGGTGCATATATGTTTTCAAATTAGTGTTTTGGATTTCTTCAGATAAGTACCCAGGAGTGGTACTTAAAAGGTAGTTCTACTTTTAATTTTTTGAGGACACTCCATACTTTTTTCTATAGTGGCTGCACCAATTTGCAAACCCACCAACAGTTCATGAGTGTTCCCTTTTCGCCACATCCTCTTCAACACCTATTGTTTGTTGATTTATTGATGAGAGCCATTCTGATAGGTGTGAGGTGATATCTCGTTGTGAGTTTAATTTGCGTTTCTCTAATGATTAGAGATGTTGAGCATCTTATCATATGTCTATTAGTCATCTGTATGTCCTCTTTGGAGGAATTTCTGTTCAAGTCCAATGCCCATTTGTTAATTGAATCGCTTGTTTTTTTAATGTTGAGTTGTATGAGTTTTTTATAAATTTTGGATATTAACCCCTTATCAGATGTATCATTGGAGAATATCTTCTCCCATTCAGTAGGTTGTCTTTTCATTTTGTTGCTGGTTTCTTTTGCTGTGCAAAAACTTTTTAGTATGATGTAGTTCCATTTGTTTATTTTTTCTTTTGTTTCCTTTGCCCAAGGAGATATATCAGAAGCAAAATATCACTAAGAGCAATGTCAGAGAGTTTACTGCCTATGTTTTCTTCTAGGATTTTTATGGTTTGAGGTCTTCACATTTAAGTCTTTAATCCATTTTGAGTTTTTTCTTGTATGTGGAGTAAAAAAGTGGTCCAGTTTCATTTTTTTGCGTGTATCTGTCTAGTTTTCCCAGCACCATTTATTGAATAGACTGTCTTTACCCCCATTGTATGTTCTTGCCTCCTTTGTCATAGATTAATTGACCATATGTGTGTGTGTGTGTGTATGTGTGTGTGTGTGTGAGAGAGAGAGAGAGAGAGAGACAGAGAGAGAGAGAAAATCAGAGAAAAAACATGCAAATAAGCTCCCAGACACCTGCTTTATGTTTCTTGTTCAATTTTCCCCCCTTCCTAAATCTTCAGAGAGCAGGTGTGAGTCAACTGTAAACACAGTGAAAAGGTCAGCCAACATTCCCTCAACTGACAGAATCAGAGCTCACTAGCACGGAGGTTGTCTGTATACATAAAATTAAGACCTTTAATGATCAGGAAAAGATGGTGTCTCTTACTTTTTGAAAAGGCTCCATTAGATGTCCTCCCACACTTTACCTCTACCGCCTCCTATCTGTTGAAAACAAAAGATAACAAAATGCACTTAAAAATAAATTAGAGCTAATGAGAGAAAGGTGGAGCAGTGGGAAGAGCCCCGAGCAGGAGTCGCGTCTAATGCTACCTACCTAGACCACCGACTCACTGTACGATTCTGGGCATATCCCTTCCTCTGCCCCAAGGGTTAGGTTGCTATTACTACCACTAGTTTCATATACTGAATTTGAGCTGGATTTAGAAGAGAGAATACACTCTCCCAAGGGGAGCCAAAAATACAAGAAGATCATCTAGCTTCTTACAAATAGCTTTCATTTATCACAGCTTGCTCTGTGTCAGGCGCTGTTACAAACACTCTATATATGGTCNTTTAAATTAAAAAAATAATAAAATAAAACAAATTATTCTGAACAAGTAAATGCTATGATGCTAAGCCGCCTTAGATACAACTTCCATGGAAACTGGCACTTGTTCGAGAAGAACATTTCCATATTCACGGTATTAATCTTCAATACAGATATTAGAAATAGAGTATGTAGAGTCTTATTACTGAAAGGGGGCCTGGCAATTATCTGGTGCAGCCAGGCCATGTAACATAATGTTAACAAAAGCCTGGGTTTTTAATCCACGCTTTACCACTTAAACACCTATGTAACCTTGAATGTAACCTTGGACAAATGCCTTAAGCTCTGCAAACCTCGGTTTCTACTTACGAGTATAAAATGGGATATTAGTAGTACCTAACTCATACAGCTGTGGTGAGGGTTAAATGAAATAATGATTGTTAAGTGTTTAGCACAGTGCCTAGCATCTAAAGAGTGTTCAAAAAGCTTGCATAGCTATTATATAACCTCCCACCAAATGCAGGAATCCATGCTCAGAATTTTAGTCTCTTCAAAAAGTCTTTTCTCATTACCTGGAGAATCCAGTGTTTTTCTTTGGTGGGGCAGATTTTACTCATTTAACACATATTTGTTGAGCATCTACTCATAGATATTGAGAGTACAGCAGCGTATAAAATAAACAAAAATAACTTACATGTACGAGTACATGCACACACATATTTGTTTGTTTATTCAAAAGTCCTTGAAGTTGAGCTAGAAAAACAGGTGACCTGCCACCCCAGACTCCCAGCCATCTGTCCAAGATCTACTAGTTGGTACAGTGTACGTTATCTTTCCATGACAGTTCTTAAAACATCTAAGGACTACATTCTTCTCTAAACTAAAATTCTCATTGTTTTCAACCATTATTCACAAAACAGGAATCTTTGTGTTTTAGCTGTTTCTATGGATGCTGTATGTATTTTGATCACCCTGTTAGGAAATCAGTGCATGTATAATAGCCACTTTCATTTCTGAGTGTCTTCGTATTGTATATTAAGTATGAGAATTCACATTGTGTAATGAAACAAGTACAGGTCTGGGATCGAATTAGCATAGGTTCAAACCCTTCCTCTGTTCCTTAGACATGTCTTTTCTTAACAGCTCAGAACGGTGACGTATGCATCTGTAAAGTGAACACAATAGTATTTACTTCACTGATTGCCTTGAGGACCAAACGAGATAAATTGTATAAAGCCTGGAGTACTCAGAAAGTGCTCCATGAGTCTTAGTTTCTTCAACCCTTGACCTCTCCAGCTCTTGTTATCTCTGGAATATTGATAGCTCGTTAGTTCCCAACAGCGAAATGACTCTATGGAGATTCTTCTTTGCCATCCCTCTTTCATGGGAAGCAGGCTGGCTGGCCTCGCTCTTGCACAGCAGCCCTTATTTGAGTGAGCAAAGCAGGTTAGTCCCAGAGAAGCCGTCATCGCTGGGTCTCCGTCTGTCCTTAGCAGAGCTGGCTAATATTTTATCTGTTAGCTGTAAATATGGCTTTTCTCCCGTTAGCAAGTGTGAGAGGGTAGTCCTGACTCAGGGAATCTCAGAGTAGATGCTAAGGAAGAAAGAGGTCCTTTATTTCACTAGCAGAAAAGATTCAGACAGCATAGTGTCTCTCTGATAAGGGTCTGGGGGTGGATCTCAGGAGTCTACCATTTTCTCTCCCGAACTTTTTGATTTTGTATTTTTGTTTTGATGATAGTCTTTGAAAGATAATATAAGCCTATTTTGAATCTTCTGTGTGACCTCTTTCAACCTAATACTTTGGAACATGCTTTTGTGTTTCTGTTTTTCATATTTTTCCCCCATGCAGACTGGGAAACACAAATGCCTCCTCGGGCTGAGCGGGTTATGTGACTGTGCCTGGGACTCAGGTTAGACTACAGGGACAACTAGATGCTGTGGAAGTGGGGAATAAATGCCATATCTAAGACATTCAAGTAGAACAATGACAATAACAGAGCAACGACACTGTGGCCAAATGAAACATATCGGTTGTCTTTATTTGAGTGCCATAAAGAAAGTTTTTAAAAAGCATTAGGATAGTAACTGGGGATTGAGAGTGAAATAAAGGAAGAACAGGATGTTCAGGAAAGGTCTCTCTAAGGCGGTGACACTTAGAGTGACACCTGGATGAGGACCCGGCCAGGGAGGGTCTAGGAGAAGAACATTGCAGGTGAGGGAGCAGCTGGTACAAAGGTGTTCTCCCTTCCCACATTTAAGGCGCCAGACAGGAGGGGAGCATAGCTAAAACACAGTGCACTAGGGGGATGGATGGTGGTGGTGACTCTTGTGAGCCATGGAATAAATTTGGATTTTGCTCTAAATGCATTAAGAAGCCACAGGAGAATTTTAAGCCAGGCAGTGATGTGAGCTGACATTTATTTTGTAAAGTCCACTCTAGATGCTACATAAATAATACCTTTAGTAGGGAAACTGGAAAAGGGGAAGACAGCCAAGGAAGCCACTGCAACAACAACAAAAACAATGATAATAACATTTAAAAAAGCAATCCATACATACATAGTATCTGTTCTAAGGACATATATGATTTGTGACAATCTTAAGAAGTGGACAAAACCATCCCATTTTATAGATGAGGAAACTGAGTCACAGAGAGGTGAAATAACAACATGCACAAGGTGGTAGAAATAGAGATAAAGAAATTAATGAATTCAAGTTACATTTGGGAGGAAAGCCAGCCATTGCTGGATCAGCTGTGGGGAGGGAGATGTGAGAGAAAGAGCGGACTCTAGGACGGCTTCTGCATGATTTGCTGTTTCTATCACTCATGATATGAACACATGTGGAGTGCTTGGCCCATCACCAGTGCTCAGTACAAGACTTCCTGAAAGCTATTTGGGATTGCTTTCTACTTGGCAAAACAAAAGAAGCCCGTTTCTGTGCCTTTGTGCATGTAAGATCAAAATCTCTAAAGGCTGGTGTTTACATTCTTTGCTACTACAGCTCTTTCCTGAAAGGCTGTGCTTGAGGTCGTTGTGACTGGCATAGGCATGCCCTGACTGCCCAACAGCCAAGCAGGCTCCTCCTATGCCATCCAGTGAAAGTGGGCCCCAAGACCCCAGTGCGCTGACCTGAATTGCTACGGGTCAAGAATAAAGACGAGGACATTTTTAAAGCCTGTGTCTTACAGTTTTAGATCTAGAACATTCAGGTGTCTTCAGCTTCAGCCACTTCAATAACTTCTTATTATCCCTTTTTAGTTGGGTTTCAGGGACACAACAGGCCACTGTTTGGCCTGCCTTTCACAGCAGGAGCAGTGAATTTACTTAGGGTTTTTTCTCTTCTTTCATGTTTTCAAGTATCCCTCCTTTTCAAAACAATCACCTAAAGATTCTATGTATTGAGCACTTTCCACAGACAACACAGTATACCCTATACTTACACCAACTCTCTCATTTTAAAACTCCCGACTACAACTACCCTGTGAAGTAAGTGGGCTCTCTGACCATAGCTATGATCAGGTTAAATTGCCCAGGATGGTGCAACTGGGTCAGCAGTACCAGAGCTTGACAGGTCAGCCTGGCTCCGGAGCACGGCCTCTCAACCACCACTCCCGGCTGCCTTATTACAGATTCACATGAGATCTTCACCTATGACGAAAGAAGGCAAGGTTTCATAGACACGTGGGCTGCTCCACAAATTGAGCCTGCACGTTCTCCAGGCCAGTGTTCCTCAATGCCTGCGTTAGGATTTCATTTTCTGTCACAGCAGAAAGAGCGGTGTGAGGGAAGCTGACCAGGGTGGAGAACAAGTATGAAAGTAGCTGCAGCCATGCCTTGCTTCTCTCTTTGGTGGCACTCAAAGGGTGAGCAGGCAAAAGTCATGATTTATGAAGAAATCAAACAACCACAAGTTGCGGACTTGGAGCCTAGTTTTGTGCATAGAAACAAAGGTACAAAGGAAGGTTGAATGGAAACTAATCTTTGCGTGTGACCACACTGCTCAGCCCTTTACATCTGTCAGAGCCATTTTCATGCCATGACCATCTCAGGAGGGCAAAATTAATATTCCTGGCTTGTAGATGAGAAACCAAGGGCTCAGAGGTGTTTCATGACTTTCCCTAAAGTTCAAGATAATACAGAGCTTATCTAGGATGTGAACTCAGGACTGTATGTTTATAAAGATGTTTCAGTTACACTGTCTTTTCTCAGAATTTTCAACATGAAGGATTTGGGGAGATATCTATTAGACTGTAAACTCCATGAGGGAAGGGACTGTCTGTCTTTTTCACCTTTGTTTCCCCAGGAAGTTGACATGCAAGTAATTCTTCAATGAAGAAGTAAGTGATAGACCAATGGAGTGACAGATACACCGATTGATGGGGGGATAGATGGACAGATAGAACGATATTCCCTTCCATGAATTTTTATATAAATAAAAGAAAGTTCCCAAGGCTCTGTTAGCTTTATTTTTGTATTAATTTGCATATGCAATATAAAGCTAAATAATTAGAACAATCTGAGCTCTTCGTTTGCCCTTGCATATCATGTAAGGACTACTACCATGTGAAGATATGGACTTACATGAAATCCTCTCTTTCTTAGTCTAGTGTCCAACAAGCGACACTCTGTGAAGAAGCTTGTCCTAATTATTTTAGCCCTCGTGGAAGGGACTCTCCTATCTTCCCCCTCTTCTATGGACTCAATACACTTTGAATTCAATATTTATTTAATCAAACTAATCATTGAGCACTTCACCTCCATTTTACATTTAGAATAAAATTCAGAGATCACATACTCTTTACCAGGGCCAAGAAGGTCCTACATGTTCTGGCCCCTCTTTACTCTCCACTCCTCACTCCTCTCCTAACCGCTTCTAACCCCCTCCCTCCCTTGATCACTGTCTTCAGTCCACTGACAGGCATTTTGGCTCCTCTTCAAACACAACAAACACATTCATACCAAGCAGAAATGCTATCTGGGAGGTGATCATTTTCCTGTGTATAGAATGGTCCTCTTCCAGATCTTCACCTGATAGCTCCTTCTCATCATTCAGGATTCATTCATTCATTCATTCATTCATTCATTCATATGAGGACTATTTATTGAGCCCCAAGTATGTGCTAGGCATTGTTCTAGATGCCAGTAATCCAATAGAAAACCAAACAAAATGTTTACCCTCATAGAGCACACAT
>NW_017732126.1:790795-797808 GCF_001890085.2 Hipposideros armiger | reverse complement strand
GCTAGAAATAGCTGGAGAGGAGGGCGATTTGGGAAAGGTAGCAGGAGAAGGGCTTTCTTGAAAGCAACATCTAAGGTGAGACCTGCTAGTTTCAAAGGAGTTGGCCATTCCAGCCAGAGGAACAGCATTTGCAAAGTTTCCGAGGTAGGAGGGAGCCTTGCAAAACAGGAAGGAGGGCAGTGTGGTTAGAGTGGAATGAGAGAGGAAGGGAATGGTAGGACAGGAGGATGGAGAGGTTGCTAGGAGTGAGATCATAAAGGTGAGGTGTTTGATGGTTTTGTTGTTGTTTGTTTTTAATTAGGAACCATAGGAAACCATTTCTGGAGAGTCTTAAGCAGGATTGTGACAAGATCTAACTTATCTTTCTAAAAGATCATGTTGGCTGCTATGTGGAGAATAGATTGTAGAAAGACCAGAGAGAATGACCCTTAATTAGTATTTTAAAGCATAAATAGAAGTTTGTGAAGAGGACATTAGTGGTAAGGATATTACGAGCAGAGAGACCGTACATACAAAAGCACAGAGGCAGGAGATATCCATAGGTAATTTGAATGATTAGAATGTATAGTGATAGGTGGTATAACATGTAATTCAGCAAATGTTGGCTGAATAAGAAAATGGACTTAGATGGTGTTTAGCTGAGACTCAATTACATACAGTCTGTTTTTGTTATTTTCCAGTTCCTTGGGTGTCTTTTACCTCCCTATCTAAATTATTATTATTTTTTGAAAGCGGGGACTCTAATACTTCTTTCTTACCATAAATGAAATATGTTTAAATTGAATAACATAGCAGTACTTGAAAATTGGAAGGTCCAGGGAATGTGTTATAAGAGGTTCAGAGAATAGACTTTTGGGTCAGAAAGCCTTGGATTCATATTTGGAGCTCCAGACTCTAGCTGTGTGATCTTAAAAAAGTTATTTAATATCTCTGGGCCTCCCATTTCTTTGCATGGGAAGTGGTCAAATCAATCAGTCCTACCTCCTAGGACTGCTATAAGAATTGAGATAAATATCTATAGTTCCACAAAGTGCCCAGAAGTGTTGTAAACATTTGATGAATGACAGTGATTTTCCAGGTGTTGGTAGGAGCGGGATTTGTCTATGACAAGGTCTAGTGCTACAGGCAGCAGCTGGGAGTCAGGAGAGGAGCTCTTAGTAAAGCCAGCCACTCGCTAAGTGGGTGACCTCACCTCCCTCTTTTGTAAGGCAGATGGGGTTAGGCCTTTATGGCCCACCTCAAAGCAGACCCCCTGAAATTTGAAATGCAGATATCTTAAAGGTTGACCTTAACAATGAAAATGAGGGCTTGAGGTCATTTTGTTTCATGCTGCAGAAGTTGTCCTGGATTACTAAAATGCAGCTTAAGCAGTTGCATGAGAAGTCAGATGCTCTTAGAGCCAGTCCTAATTTCACCAGTGGCTTCATTGATTTCATCTTAACCTCAAAATACGGGTTAAATAATACTGTCCTTATTTTATAGGTGATAATGCCAGGCACAGAGAAGAATAGTGACTTCCCCGTCACATTTTTCCTATATAAATGGCTAATATATAGAAGAATTGATTTGTGAAACTGCTGGATCAGCCTGACAGAGTTTTGAAAAATAGTATCTAAAACCCACTCATAAGCTCCTTGACCTTCACCATCATCCTGTGCTTCATTATTTTCATTGCACAGTTTCTCCTGGGTTCTAGAGTGACCTATCGTTCAGAGAAGAGCAATGAACTAGGAACCCCAAGGCCTGGTTTCCAGACCCACTCTGCTACTCAACAAGAGAGCTATTTTGAGCACGCTGCTGAAAGTCTCCAAGCCTCAGTTTCCTCAGCTGTAAAATGCTTCAGAGTGCTACTTAGAGGGTTAAATGAGATAATGTGGACAACATTAACATGAATATAGTTTGTTCAAAGGGTGAATGAGAGTATATGAGTTAACGAATGAGAAATTTCAGAGCTTCTCTACTTTTGCGTCTTCAGCAGACGTGACCTTTCTCATTGTGGTCTTGGTTATAGTTTGTTCAGTCCTCTGGGGTCCACTTTGCTATATAGTCTTATGACTTCCTTCTTTGATGACTTCCATCGCAGAGGCAGCTGTTCATGCTTTTAGACTTTAATGGGTGCCTCCCTTTTGTGAGGCGCTATATAGCACAGTGGTTAAGACCCCAGATCCTGGAGTCAAATACCTGGCTTCTGATCCCTGCTCTAACACTTACTACCCTGTGACCTTGAATTATGTCTCAGTTTTCTCATCTGAACATGAAAAAAATGACAGTTATCTACTTCATAGGGTCAAATGAGGATCAAGTGAATTCACACATATAATTGGAACAGTGTCTGGCACACAGGAAGTGCTCAATAATTATTAGCTATTGTTATTGTTTACGTGTGCTCCTTATGAATGAGCTCAGTGGTTTGACAATGCAGCTTCAGAGTGAGCCATATTACTCTCGAAACTGAGGCCAGGGGAGATGTCACGTTGTGTAAGGTTAGGTAACACTGTAATAATGCTTACTTGGTCATGGTATTAGTCAGGGCTCTCCAGAGAAACAGAAGGACATACATGTATATGTTTGATTATATATAATATACATTATGTGTATAATGGTTATGATTTATGAATTATGAGGAATTGGCTGACATGATTATGGAGGGCCAAGTCCCAGGATGTGTCCTCTGGAAGCTGGAGACTCAGGGACTTCAGTGGTGTAACTGAGTCTAAATGGGAGGCCTGAGAACCAGGGGAGCTGAAGGCATAAATCCCAGTCCAAGGGCCAGAGAAGATGCGATGAGATGTCCCAGCTCAACGGTGAGGCAGGAAAAAAGGAACAGACTCCTCCTTCCTCACCTTTTGTTCTATCCAGGCCCCCAAGAGACGGCATGATGCCCACCCACAGTGGGGAGGACCATGTACTTTACTGGGTCCACTGATTCAAATGCTCATCTCATCCAAAGACACCCTCACTGACACACCTAGAAATAGCATTTAAACTGGACCCTGGTGGCAGTCAAATTGACACATGAAATTAACCTTCACAGTCATCATAGGTTTTGTAGAGAACAAACTGATAGTTACTAGATGGGGATGGGGTTGGGGGGCTGAGTGAGAAAGGTGAAGGGATTAAGAAGTGCAAATTGGTGGTTACAAAATAGTCACAGGGATGTAAAGTAAAGCATAGGGAATATAGCCAGTAATATGGTAATAACTATGTATAGTGCCAGGTGGGTACTAGACTAGTCAGGGGGGAGGGTCACATCGTAAATGATATAAATGTCTAACCACTATGCTGTACACCTGAAATTCATATAAAATAATATTGCATGTCAACTGTAATAGAAAAATTTTAAAAAGGGGGGGAAAGGTGAAGAGCAGTAAGTGGTCTAAATTTCCAGGTAAAAAACAAATAAGTCAAGGGGATATAATGTACAGCATGGGGAATATAGTCAATAATATTGTGATAATCTAGTACAGTGTCAGATGGCTACTGGACTTACCGTGATCACTTCTTTAGGTATATAAATGTTGAACAACTATGGTGTACCCCTGAAACTGATATAATGCATATTAGCTATATTTTTTAAAGTAAGGCTATAACGGGTTTTGCTGTTCAAGTCTCAATCTTTCTACTTAATACAAGCTCTTCCTTAGATTTTCCAGAACTGTCTCGCAGTGAAACTTCTTGACTCAGCCTCATGCAATGTGGGGCAGGAGAAGATGACAGAGGAAATGTGCCTGTCAGGCATTTCCCACGTGTTAACCCAGCGATTGCCACAGTGACCCTATGAAGAAATGAAGGCCCTGAGACCCTAAATGTTTGCTTACGACCACACAGCCAGAGAGAGATGGATAAGATGAATCTAAGTACAGTACCTAACATGTGATAACCCCTCAACAAATAGTAGCTAATACTGTGATGGATAATTTCACTGTTTGACCAAATGAACAGATGTTTGAATGAGCCATGTGTGCCACTTCTCCAGGGTGTAGAGCCTAATACAGAGGTTGACAGATTATTCTCCAAAGGAGGGATATGGCCCAAGGTAGAGTGTAAACAAGCATGAGAGGTCACAAGTCCATGCTTCAGCCAAAGAGAGCCCACTTGTTCAAAAATATGTTTTGAAAATAGGTCTCTTAGGGTCCAAACACAATAAGAAATATCTGCTTATGTAAATCATCTTCAGCTCTCGCATCATATTTAAGGAGCTATTGTTTCTTCTTTTCTTTTTTTTTTTAATTGGGGAACAGTGTGTTTTTCCAGGACCCATCAGCTTTAAGTCAAGTAGTTGTTTCAATCTAGTTGTGAAGGGTGCAACTCAGTGGCCCATGCAGGGATCGACCCAGCAACCTTGGTGCTATGAGCACTGCACTCTAACCAACTGAGCTAACCAGCCACCCCTGTTGTTTCTTCTTGAACACAGATAATGTTGAAGACATCATTAAGAGACATTAATGTTTTATTATAGAATATTTAAATTATGAGGGGCTTTTTGTAAGAAAATCAGAAAAGATAAAAACCTGATGCTATGCCAGTAGTAAAAAGAACTTTCCAAAATGCAAACCCCAAAACTTATTTTTTCAAAACACCGTAATTTCTGTCCTCTGATATAAGATCACTAGCATACTTTCGTGGAATACCTATGTGAAGAGTGCAAATATTTCATTCAATATCCATAATTTACCTTTAAAGTAGATTTTTATTATTACTGTTTTATAGAGTAAGAAACTAAGGAGTAAGGGACTTATCCAATACTTTCTAATTAGAAAGTAGAAGAGCTAGGATTCAAATTCAGATATGTCTGACCCCAAGCTCCAAATCTATCTGTAATTCTATGCTGCCTCCCAATAATGTCTACATTTCTACAGACTATAGACAGATATTTTAATAGATGTGGAAACAGAGAAATTGAAGCATAGATATATTTAATTCATAGAGTTATTTATTCTCTGCAATCCAAGTTCTTTATATTGACCCACACTGTATCAAATCAAGGCAGATCTCAGATCTGGTTTTAATGGACCAGAAAAAAGATAAAATACATTCTCAGGTAGCAAACAGGGAGGTTTAACTATATCTACAATATATTTTTTCCCTTTTAACATTAACCCAGAGACTGCCTCTCTGTAAAGACAATTGATCTGAAGATGCTTTTTATTTCTGAATTTGGCTGAAATTCTTTCTGATCATCTAAAGTTAGATATTTATTCATTTCTGACAAAAGTAGTGCAAGAAATTGATTAGACATCTTCTTTCAAGTTTTCCACAAACTGTCTCTTATTAATAAAGTTAATTTATCATATCCCAATGAGATTTAGGTCACTGGAGCATGAGATACATGGTATAGTCTTTAGTTTAAGAAAGTTCTTCTTTATTACTTCATGCAGGGGGAGGAGAATAAAATCATGAGAGGAGAAATTACTGATATGTTAGAGTTTATAAGTTTTTATTTTCTGCAAAATGAACTATTCATTCATCTTTTAAAATATTATAGAGACTATGAAAAAACAAAAAGAAAACCTGAAAATATCTAAAATGGCCAAAGAAAGGAGGGAAAACAATCGGGTAGAATGTGCTTATGATATAATAATAAATGGGGAGAAAAAAAAGAGAGAGAGAAAATGCCAACCTTTTCATTGTCTATAACAACTATACAGATATACATATAAATAGAAAAAAATCAGGAAGAATACCAAATAGCTGAGACCTCACTTACGTTAAGGTGGGAGGATAATGGGTAATATTTTCTCCTCTACTCTCCACATCCGGTGTGAAGTAGTTACTTTCCATTTGTTATGGATACAGTTGAAATCCCTTTCATTTCAACTGTCCCATTTCTCTTTCTCCTTTCCCATTGGCAATACCAGCTCTCAATGTAGGAGTGAATCCATTTAGTGTATTTCTTCTACTTTAGCTACAAGCTCATATATCTATTAAAAACACAATATTTTACATTTCTGTATAAATGGCATCTTATTTTATCTTTCTGCAACTTGATTTTTTTTCAAAACTGTGTTGTTATATTCTGTGTTCATTCATGCAAGTTTAATTTATTCATTATAATTGCATATTGCATGTATTTCATCATATAAACATATCACAATTTGTTCATGTATTCCCTTACTGAGGGACATTTAGGTTGTTTTAAATTTTCACCCTTTCAGATGATACTGCAGTAATCATTCTCATATTTCCAGGTGAATATAAGCAAGATTTTCTTTAGGTTTTTTTACTTAGAGTTAGAAGTGCTAAACAATAGTAAATAAACAACTTCAGTTTTGCTAGGTATTGAAAAATTATTCTTCAAAGTCGTTGTGCCAATTCACACTCTCAAACCAGTATAAAGAGATCCCGTTTCTCCATATTCTTGCTGAGATATTTTTATCAAACTTTAAGATTCTTGCTAACCTGAAGAGTGTGAACCAAATTCTCACTGTCTTGACCTCCGTTTCCCTGTTTACTATGAGGTTGTAAATTTACTTATATAAGCCATTCAATGGTTCTCTTCTGTGATGCCTATCATATCCTTTTGTCCAACTTTCTATGGGATTGGTTTTTTCCTATTGTAGGAGTTTCCAATAGAGTTTCGATATTAACACTTTGTTCCACTCGGCTATTAAGTGTGATGTTTGTTGGAGGTTAATCTAATTTAAAAAGTTTATCTACCTAGAATGCTTCATTGCATATTAAAATAATCTGGGTGTTTTGTTTCTCTTTTATTGTTTCAGTGTGATTAATTGCAATGACAGATTTTCTGATATTGAGTTATCCTTGAAGTCCTGGAAAAATTTTAGTTGTTCTTAAGTTAGTTTTATTACTAATTAATTCATGTTCCACTATTTTATTTATTTGAACTAAAAAAGTCTTAAGTGAGATTGGGCTATATTTTTACTTTGTTGTTTGGTCATTTTGTGGTTTTCATAGTAAATTATACTATCCTCTTTTTTTTTTAAGATTTTTATTGGGGAATTGGGGGATGGGAACAGTGCTGGGGAATTGGGGGAAGGGGAACAGACAAGTTG
>NW_017732126.1:786348-788710 GCF_001890085.2 Hipposideros armiger | reverse complement strand
CCACAGTTTCTAAATCCAGTTGTCAGGTTTTTTTTATATCCTACTTCATTACTAGTGCAATTTCAGGGATCTGTGAGCAGTAAATGAGTGGACAGTTATTTGTATTCTGAAAACATCTTTGTTTCTCCCTCGCCCTTGAATGATAATTCAGCTGGAAGAGAATTTTATATTGGCAGATATCTTTACTCAGTGCTTTAAGCTACTATCTACAATCCCCACCATCTATTTTTGATAATGAGAAGTCCATTGCCAATGTGCTGCCCCTGTCTTTTCTCTCATACAGCTTTTACATTTTTTTTTCAGTCTTATGCTAATTTATTACAAACTGTGTAAGCATGAGTTTATCATCATTTCTTACTGTTAAATTTGCTTCAGTAATTGCTTTATATCCCTTTTCAATTTTAGAAAACTCTTAGCTATTATCATGTCAATATTGACTTCTTTTCATCATCTTATTTCTTTTTTTCCTTTTAGAGTCCCTAGTATGTATGTTGGACCTCCTCATTCTAGTCCCACTACTGTTAAGCTTTGCTATTGTATTTCCCATCCGTGACTTCCTCAGGCCTAACTAATTCACCAAGTGCCTCCTCTGCCACGTCTAGTCTGCTTGTAACCTCTACATTAAATTTTTTATTTCAAGAACTATGTTGATGATTTCTAGAACTGCTTTCTCCAGTCTCCAAATCTACATGTTCTTTTTTCACTCTCTCTAATGGCTTTTATCCCTCACTTTATTTCTTTGAACACTTAAAACTTACTTACTTTAAAGGCGCTTTCATGTCATTCTATGATTAATTCTCCCAAGAGTTGTATCTTCTGACTACCTATGCTGGCTCATCATAGGGGGGAGTGCAGTTTTTTTACTAAAAGCTTCTTTTGAGTGGGAATTGTTTCCTTTAGAAACCACAGATGCCAGGGGTCATGGAAGCCTGTTCATTGAATGAGTTCAGATTAGCTTTACAAGGGGGCTTGGATTTCAAGTACCCTTTCGGCTTTGTGTCTCTGAAATACATAGATAGAACCCATACCTTTACTTGGCGTTGTGTGTGTGTGTTTTCAAGTTTCTTTTTTCATGGGCAACCCTTTTTAGCTCCAATGGCTATAGTCCGATAGCAGCCTTCCCTGTCAATCCCTGGGAGAGTGCACAGAAATTTTTTTAGAATTTGTTTTATGGATGGGATGGCATTTTGTGACTGGACTTTATCCTGATACCTCATTTCCAGCTTCCCATTCAGATAAGAAGGCCTGTGGCTCAGACTTAACTTCTGACTCAGACATTATAAATCCCTAGCCATCCAGTCACTAAGATCTTTCTTTATCTGGTCCCAATGTCCCTTTGAGTCCCTTAGATGAAATTCTCACTTACATCTTTAACTGTGAGTTTCCTCTCTGTGTCTGGCATCTGGGGAGTTTTACCTTATTGATTCTTAGGCGAGTTACATGTTCTTTGTATAATTCTTTGCACTGTTATATTTCATCCAGAACTGCTATGTAGTTAGAGTAGGGGTGATGTGCCTTTCATATCTGCTGAGGTTACCGTATTGGCCAGGCATACTTATATTACCTCTCTAAAACGGAAAACAAAAATATATAAAAAGTTTTAAAATGTTTAAAGAAACAGTTTAAGTAACCTTTTTTTCTCCATGTTTCTCAGTGCTGAATTGGAAGAACCACATAATTATGAGGCAACAATTTCATATCTGAGATACTCTGGCAACTCCATTAACCTGTGCACCACACAAGAAATTGCTGATTGTAAGTCTGCTAAGCCAATTAATATTGTAACCCTGTGTGGAATGAAAATGTGTCAAACATGGTCTTTTCCCAGGGCTGGCCAAGTGGTTCAGTTGGTTAAAAGCTTGCTCAAGCGTGTGAGCTCTGAGCAACAGGGTTGCTGGTTCCATTCCCGGCCCGAGCTGAGCTGCTGCTGAGCTGCCATCAGGTGGCAGAATGGCTCAGCTCAAAAAAAAAAATGGTATTTCCCCAAGCTCACTATAAGTTTAAACATTCACAGCTATGCTGCTTTCCCATCTCATGTCTTCCTTTCTTTTTTTTTTTTTCCCTGTCTAGACTCTTAAAAATATAAATAAATCCAGTTGGGCATCAATGCTATCTCACAATACCTAGTGCTTGCCTTCTCTCTGCCCTCGTCTATTCTCTCCTTCACCAATCTACTTAGATGCTTAGCCTTTTGTCGATATGTGAGAGGGAAAAATCAAGATATGGTGATTTATTTGTCTTCCTTGTCCTCCTATGGAAACTTCATCTCTCTTCTCGTAGTGTCTTTCTGGAAGTCCCCTGGTAACTGTGTGTGTGGAGAGTGAGGTGACAGACCATGAGAATTAGGCCCTGCGATTAGCCT
>NW_017732126.1:779747-783733 GCF_001890085.2 Hipposideros armiger | reverse complement strand
CCCCCCATAAGTCTAGTACCCATCTGACACTACATAGATTTTACAATATTATTGACTATATTCACCAGACTGTACTTTACATCCCCATGACTATTTTGCAACTATCAATTTGTACTTCTTAATCCCTTCACCTTTCTCACCAGAATAGAGAGCCCAGAAATAAATCCATGCCTATATGGTCATTTAATCTATGACAAAGAAAGAAAGAATATACATTAGGGTAAAGACAATCTATTCAATAAATGGTGCTGGGGAAACTGGACAGATACTTGCAAAAAAATGAAACTGGACCACCTTCTTACTGCATGTACAAGAATAAACTAAAAAATGGATTAAAGGCTTAAACATAAGACCCAAAACCATAAAACTCCTGGGAGAAACATAGGCAGTAAATTCTCTGACATCACCCTTAGAAATATTTTTACTGATATATCTGCTTTAGGTTTTTAATGCTTATTGGAAAGGATTGTTCACTTGTGGATACATTTTATGGCCAGAAAACTATAAGTGATTATTATACCTATTAATGAGAGTAGAAACATTTTTATTAACATGCCTCACTGACCTGGCAACATCAGCAAATAAACTTTTCTGCACCAGTGAACTTTCCAAATGACTGAATTTTTTTCCCATTCAAAATAAAAAAGCACAAAAGTATTTTTAATTTTTCTATCAGATGTATTTTATGTTCAACTCAGTAGTTTTAGTCTTTGTGGGTGGCATCTGATGTCACCCTTTCTTGGTGGCGTGGAGTACCCTGGAACATAAGGGATGCATGAGCATCATCCATACTTTTTTTTTTATGAGGTGCTCTTGGGCCCTTGTAAGTGTTCAGAGCTAGCTGCCTTCGCACCAAACCACCACAAATCTGTTTGCTGTAATTGTTTTCTGTTTTCTGACAACTTTAATTTCTTTCTCCTGTCAATATCTTTGTGTCTAGCAGAGAGTCTCTCATGTGGTCAAGCATGTCCCTGCTGTGTGCCAGGCAACTGTGCATACACGGTAGCACTTACTCCTCAGTGTGACCCGGGCAGCTTGTACCACTGCTTCCATTTTACAGGCGAGAACTCAGGACTCAGAGAGGTTAAACAACCTGTAAATTAACAGAGANGCAGTTCTGTTAGGTCCTCTGTGTACATCCCTGCTGATATAGCGGTTGTATTAGCCACTTTTAGAGACGTGAAGCTCAAGGTCAGATTGAATTATACAAGGTCACGCAAGTAATATTTAGTAGAGTTATAATGTGAAATGGGCTCAGATTGCCTCTAAGATCCATGTTCTTTCCATGACTTTACGCTGCTTCGCATTAAAGGACGACTCTGCTTCCCTGGAAGGAGAGTTAGAGAGAGATCATCCAGTCCAACCTTGGGAACACTTCCCACTAGCCTTGGCAAGCAAGGTTTCCCTGAGCCTTGGTTTCCCTATTTCTGAGACAGAATAACAATACCCCCCACCCGGGTGGCAAGGAGAAGCAAAGAGCCCATGATTTGTTAATTCTTTAAAAATACATATATATGGTAAATAAATTGGGGGAGGGAGGTGGGAGGAGGAAGAAGGAGATAAAGTTTTTTCAAATTGGGAAAGAAATCCATACTTGGAAAGGATGAGGCAGTCTGCATCATAAGCAGTATTTCACGATGTATCAATAGCTAACCAGAGCTTTTAAAGCAAATAAAGGCAGAATAGAATGTTTTGATTTTAAAAATGGTGAAAATCAACGTGTATAGTTACCCAAGTTGAAGCACATAGTGTGCATCATCCACACAGGATTTTAGGCCTTGTGTGTCAGCATTCACATTCAGATAGTCCGCAAGGGAAACCTCGGGTTTCATTTACCTCATTAATGGATTGTAAGTTTAGAATAATAATGGCTTGGAAATGCACATGTTGTTCGGTCAGTTTTTTGAACCAAAGCTTCAGGACTCTAGCAGCAAAAAAGAGAAAAGAAACGGAAGGGGAGGTCCGACTTACTATGCACACATATTCATTAACAGCAGGGGGGAAACCTTTGTAGATAGCTTTTAAGCAAAGAAGAATTAAATTAGCAATTTCATCAAAAAACATATCACTTTCTATACCGCTAGGTAGGTTATATTTCTTATATCATCTCCTTTACTCTCCCGATTGAACTCTAAGGCAGGTACCAATTAACCCATTTTACAGATGAGCAGCTGAGGTTCAAAGAAATGGAGCAATTTGTCCACAGTCCCACAGGTAGGAAGTGGAAGGATTGGACTTTGAACCCAAATTCTTGCTACAACTCATGTTAATAATTAAGATTGGCATCATGTCATTAAATGAAATCCACAGAACTACTGGAAATATCAAAAGGGATTCAAGCCTTAGTGGGTGGTCAGAGTATTTTCAAGCTGTACTAAGGAAACCAAACACACGAGCAATACACTTTTAGGCATGCAATGGAGTCCATTTTGTTGAAGTGCGATTTAGATTTTTTTTGGCCTTTTGTCCTTCCACTTTCCTTTCAAATTTGCCTTCTGATTGCTACTGAAATAGGGTCCGGTTAGCACCTCCATAGTAGGGTCCTTGCCGATTCCCTGGCCTCACCTTTCCTTGAATTCACCTTTCCTTGATCAATAATATATAGATCATTCCCCTGCGGGCTTGAGCTTGGAATGTCCCCTGTCCCACCCAGTTCCTGTTTTAGAAAATTACCCTGAAACTTATGATTAATACCCTTAGGTTTACTGATCACAATCTCAATAGTCTACCAGGTTAATCCCATCATTGTTCCTGGGTTGCTGACTCTACCATAGAATCACATGGTCACAGGGAAGTCTCCATGCAGACTCCGGGAACCATCACATAGCCTCTGGAGGAATGCCCAGATTTTCCCTTAAGTACCCTAAGCCGACTGAGAATGTTAAGGCAGTTTTTGGAGGTGTTAACCCACTGCCTTCTCAGACCACTGGTGCTCTGACAATAAACACTTATCCTATATCCCAGCTCCTGTATCGATCTTTTGGCTGAGTGGTGCAGACAGTATGAGCCCCAGACTCGTTTGGCCTCTGGTTGCATTACCACTAAATTCCAGAGCTTTCTCTTAACCCTGGAGCATGGATATATTTACCAAAACAGGAAACTGAAATTTGTTTCAAATGTGTTCATTGACTGTACATTCCATCTGGAAATCCCCACAGAAATTAAAACCATGATCAGTGACCCAAAAATTCCCAAAGCCACCGAGACAAAGCCTTACATACATCAATGTTATGAAGGCTGAGAAAACTGAACTCTGCAAACTTTCATAATTGCTTTAATCCTAGGCACTGGAAGAAATAGATCCTGGAAGAAACTGCCTTAAAATAATTTTTTCATGTTTATTTTTTAGCAACTTATGAAGTTGAAATCGAAGAACTCCAAAAGGTATTGTTTCCTCTCTTCTTAACAAATTATAAATGAAATGTGTGTACAGAGTTGATTCAAAAGTAGTTTCTTTTACAAAGAAAAGGGTCTTTGTTTTTGGGTTACCCCTGATTTCTGAGGCTAATCCAGACTCCAGCTGCAAGGTTCTGAAGTCTGAGCCCTGTAACATCAGAGACTGAATGTGTATGACAGGATTGGAGAAGCTGGTCCTATTCCATTCCCAGCCCCTAATCTATGGAGGCCAGCACCAACGGGACTTTAGTAACTGTCCCTTCAGAGAGCAGAGTTCTTTGGCACGAGACAAATTCGTATATCCCATGCTTTCATGAGAGAGACCAGGCCCTTGAAGGCACATTTTCTGGGCTCCTGGCAGACACCATGCTAGGTGCCACCTTGCAGGCAATGTAGTAACTTGATAGGGCTTTAGCGGAATCATTAGTCTGGATCCCAGCTCCTGGCTGTGTGACCTTGAACCTCCATTTCCTCACCTGGAAAACAGAGATAACAGAAGTACCCACATCTGGGGTCATTGTGAGAATGAAAATAAGGTTAATTCAGGTAAAGAGTTTAATAGTAAGTACCTGGCATCTGTTCCATGCATT
>NW_017732126.1:775456-776902 GCF_001890085.2 Hipposideros armiger | reverse complement strand
ACCTTTTGGTCTAGTGTCTAATGATCTGTAACCAAACAGAGACACAGTTGATTAGGGTAGATTTTTGAAAATGACCATTTTCTTCTTTACTTTCAGCCTTGGAAGAGTTTTCTCCATCAAGAACTTAGGTGAGTTTTTATCTTCAAAAGGAAAAGCATTCATCCAGCTACTGCCCCTCTGACAACTGAGCTACTTTTCCTCGGTGGGCCAGCTATGATCCCAGTGCCTGACCTGGTCCATCCCCACCCCACCCCCAGACCAGTGCCTTGCAAGATGCCTGGTACAGAAGGTGCTCAGGGATCCTAACCCTCTCGCCTTGTTCCAGCCCACACTGCTGTCACTCAGCAAACACTTACTGAGTCTCCAGCATGTGCCAGTCATTTGCTAGCCACTGGGGCTATTGCAATGACGGAGGTCCAGCCACTCCCCTCAGAGGCTCCTGGATTAGAGGGAGAGTCACACACGCCAGCAGGTACATAACAATCACATGACTACCCAAGGACTTAACAATTTCCAAAATGCACCATGCTGTTTCAAGTCTCTTTGCCTTTGCTCATTTAACTCATTAACTCACCCCAATTTAATGATGCCCTCCTATAAGAAGCCTTCCTTGATTCTCCCCCTGCAGCGAGAAGTCATCAACAAGTCCCTTCCCTGGGGTACCACTGTAAGGTACACGTATGTTGGCAGTAATGTCACTGTATATCATGTTTGCTCACGTGAAAGTTCATCCATGCCCTTCTCCCCACACTCTTGTCCAGGAGCTCCTCATAGGAAGAGCCCATGTTTTCCTGTTCTTGGTATTCTTGGCACATCTCATACTTCCTGATCCAGAGACGGGCCTTAGCACATAGCAGCGCTCTTACCTGCCTCTTCAGAGCAGGTGTCTATCACTCTCCCCCTGGAGTTATTTTTAATGTGTTAGAATAAACATGGTTGGTGAGCTCTGGAGAACAAGTATCAACATTTCCTGGCTAAGGCCAAAAGCACAGGTGCTGGGTCATGGGGAGAAGCCTTCCTCAGCTGGGTGGGCCCCTTTCATCTCTCTCCTTGAGTTCCTGCCTGACTCAATTCACGAGCCCCATAATTACCCTTTAGCACCTACCACAGTGCTGGACACATGGCAGGCACATGTTAGATGATTAATTATTTAGTTCAACATTTATTGAGCTTTTACTCTGTTCAGACACAAAAATGAATAGAATATATTTCCCACCTTTGGTTCAAGATGGGCGTGAAGGCTGGAGTGGCTGAAGGAGGGGGAATTGACCACATAAACAGGAAATAACAATATAATATAATGACTGCTAGGGGAGTTGTGAAAACACAGAGGTGAGGTCCAGGCGTGCTTCCTTGAAGGGTGACAACTGAGCTGAATCTTGAATGATATGGAGGAATTGGCCCGGTGAAAATGGCAGAATGTAGGTCCCAGGCTCAAGGAAAAGC
>NW_017732126.1:770475-773506 GCF_001890085.2 Hipposideros armiger | reverse complement strand
AAGAGCTCACATCTATGTTAATTCATTTTTCCCATTTCATTTAGGATTGAGCGGTACACTATCATATAAACACTGTAAACTTCACGTTTTTTCCTTGTATCCCTTCACATTTCAGCCCTACACATGAAGATAAAACAATGAAGGAAAAAGACCCATGTGAATGGAAACCTCAAAAAACAGAAAAGGATCTACATTCAAACCGTCTTTCCAAGGTATCTGTGTTCTAGGGTTCCAGACCAAACAGTACAGTTGAGCCATGTGATAGCATCAGTTACGGGATGAATTATTAGAGGCTGAGACATGTAGCTCTCAAGAGAGACAGAGTCAGAAGATACAGTGGGTTTTGAGGGCATTTTATCAAAGATAAGAGCATGACAATAACACTGAGCTCTAGCCTTGGATTTGCCACTTATTACCCATGAAGCAGGCCTAGAAACAGGGAACAGTGTGAGTGATCCCCATGCACTTGCTCAAGCCCTGAGGGAGGGCCTCCTTAGGTTCTGTGCTTGAAGGCCTGGCTTAGAAGAGGGACTTAGTCCCTGTGCTTGGTCATCTCATCTTTAAAATGAGAATAAATAACTCCCACCCATTTACATCCCATTCCTATTCTCAATCATGATAAAATGAAATGTATATGAAAGTGCTTTGTAAGCCATAAGCTACCCTAAAATGAAATGTATTATTGTTGTCTATTAAGTAATTAACTGATCAATACTGTTTATTAATAGTAAATACTGTATATGTGTGTATATCAATATCCAATTGACACTATCCCCTACAAAACAATTAGTGTGGTCAGAAGTTTAGACAATAGTTTCCAACAGGGCTACTACCAGTGCTCCAAACATTCTAGATACCTGTGTAATATCTCCCTGTATAGACAGATAGCTTATAATAGCCAATTGTTCCAGTTCCAATCTGCAGGGCTTGGGTAAATCACACACCTAGTTGGTGGTGTGGAACTGATCTGTGGTGTGTCGGCCCAGAGACCAGGCTAGACCAGGTTGGCTGTTTACAGAGCATCACGAATCAACACAATTCAGAGAAGTCAGTCACTCATTATGAAAGACAGGGACTAGAGTGGGGGCAGCAGGGTCACATGGCAAGGCCAGGGGGCAGGCGCAAGGCCAAACATGGGTGATGAGGTCCGAGATCAGAAGTGAGGGAGCATGATTAAGGAGACTGACAAGAAAAGAGCAAAACCAGGATGTGCTCTTTTCCAGTGCCGGCCATGTGACAAGAGCCAAGTATGGGGTCAGGCTACCAAAAAAGCGACGTGTTCCTACTTTTATGGAATGGATTTGAGTTGGGTATTGTTAGAGGTTGCTTGGAACTTGCTAGGTAAATGTGGTGGGTGGTCTAGCTGTGTTCTCTGGAGTCAGGTATAAATGATTGGTCAGTAGATACAAAATCCATTGTGATTCACACGGACCTAGGGAACATTCCCAAGGACACAGAATCCATGCACTGCTTCCACTGAGGGAAGGCGGCCACTGTACTGGTGGGAAACATTGACCTCATTACTTTCTTGTCATTTTTCCCCATTGAAAAACTCACTCTTGGCCATGTGACTGAAAAGAATGGCCCTGCTCCTGTTCTCCTCTTAGCTTGCCCAGATCCCACCAAGCACTCAGGAAATTCCATGCCTTACTCGGATATCTATTAATTACTTCAGCTTTTTCCAAGTACTTTCAAATGAACCATTACAGTCAATCCTCATGTCCACTTGTAGTCAAAAGGACAGTCATCCCCTCTCCCGTTGTCATCTGATCATTAGAAAACATTCAGATGGCCAGAAGTATTCGATTTCTTCTCTATCTCCAGTATCTCTTCCTGTCAGTCTCTCCAGAGTTTTCTGAAATGAAAATCTGGGCAGGTTTCCCCTTAGCCTGGCTCCCTGTGACTGAGATAAAGCCCACACTCTTTGCCTTGGATGCAAGACCCTTCCTAACTCAGCCCCATTCTGTCTTGTCGTTTTAACCTCATTTCCAGTCTTTCTTCCCGTGTCCTGTACCTCTGTCCCTCCAGCTCTTCCCTCATCAGCCTCCCTACGCCCCTCATGAGGACACTAACGTTCCTCCACATACCCTATACCTTTGCTCATGCTGATTTATCTGCCAGGTGCTCCCTTAGCCCGTCAATCAATCTCTTACTTACATTGTAAAACAGTTTAATGAAAACTGCTTTTGAAGTCTTCTCCAACCCTATCTCTTAGCCAAGAGAATTGACTTCCCCCTTCTCTCTGTTTTCATCTCAGTGAACAATACTGCTATAAAAAACACTCACCACATTATACATTAATTAATTGTTTGCAGGTATTTTTTTTGTTATGTTAATTTATTGTTATGTTATGTTAAAACTACCACATTCATTCCAGAGCTTAGCATGTTACTTCACCTTCAGTAGGTGTTTAACAAACACAGGGAAGAAGTGAGGAGGAACAGAAGAATGGAAGGTGGAGAGATGAAATGTCAGGCAAAAGGAACACCACATCCCTTTGTGGCAAAGAGCACAGAGCTCTAAAGTCAATTCCTGCCTGGGTAGATTACTAGCTGTGAGACCAGAGGCCAGTTATATAACCGTTATAAACTATTTATCAAGAAGACTAATGATATTTTCCTAACGGGGTTTCATGGAGATTAAGAGACAGAATACATAAAGAGCCTGCCCTGTTATGTCCTGACTGCTTCCCATGGGCCGCCTCGTTGGCCATTCCGATGTGGTATGCCAAAAGACGTGGTATGCTTCCTCATGAGACTTAGAGTCGAGTAAGACACCATTAACTATTGGGTTGTTGGAAACGTCATGACATATTTTTTCTATGTTTCTCATTGCAAAAATGCGTCATGACTTTTCTGACAACCCAATAAAATAATAAACAATTACTACCTGTGAGGAATGAATGAATGAACTGCATGAATAAGCAAAGTACTAAACAGATATGTCAAAGCCTTGCAGTACTCTTCCTGTTGCATATGTTTAGGTAGGTGCCTATGAAGGGACACCTGGAAAAATCCAGATGATGAAAATC
>NW_017732126.1:720893-769000 GCF_001890085.2 Hipposideros armiger | reverse complement strand
AAAAAATGTAGACACTGGACAGACAAAGAAAACAGATGTCCACTCCAGCCCAATAAACCCTAGCAAACCACTGACATTTCATTAAGTGTTACAATCTGAGTTATAGGAAAAATAAATTTGTAGTGATCATAAGATGGACTCCAGGCCCCTTAAAATCTGCCTCCAGGCTAGTTGGCCTCATGCCTGCCACAGACCTCCTTCCCTGCGTACTCTCTGCACTATTCCCCATTTACTGACGACAGCGTGTGCCGAAGTGCCCCTATAATTTTGCTTGATCTCTTTTCTCTGTCTGCAGTGCCTGTGTGCTCCTTCTCTACCTGCTCATGTCCTATTAATCCTTTAAGGTCTGTCTCAAAAGTGACTTCTTCTGAGGCCTCTCTTACCTCAGTCCATCGCCCTCTTTCCCACTCTCCAGGAATCACAGTTCCTCACACCTGTTTTCGTGACACTTAAGCAGGGACAGAATGATGACTTTTCCATATGAGGCTTTAGAGTCAAGCATTTCTGGGACCCAGGATCACTATATACGGATCCTGTAACCTTGGAAAATGTACTTTCATGTGCGAATGAGGCTACTATACTTGCTGCCCAATGCTGCTCATCCCTGCATATAAAGTCTGGTTCATGTGCTCAGTAACTGCTAGTTCTCTTCATTTATTTTCATTTCTGAAAAATTAGAGCATGGCTTACATTATAATCCATCATGTACGTGTTTGTCTCTCATGGTATACTGTGAGCACCTTGAGGTCCGAGACCATTTGGTATTTTTCTCTGCATTTCTGTAGCCTGGAACACTGTCTGGCACATTTGAGCTACCAACAAAATAGTAAAGGAATGAAAGGATAAATCAAACTTTAGTTTCTGAGAGGACAGTGGATTAGACAACTTGAATGATTCTCCTGACAGAAACAAGTAAAATAAAGAATAATTTTTTTTTAATTTATAGAAGTATCACAGAACTGATAATAATAAAAAAAAATCTCCACACCGGCAGTAACCAGGAATCCTGGGAAGTGAGTGCCAAAGCTACTTTTGCCCTGAGGGTTTTTACTGAGCTCTGAATCCCTTGAGCTCCTGTTTGGCCTGCATGGCATTCAGAGTACAGGGGCTATGTCCCAGGGCCTGCCCAAAGCGAGTTTATAATAGGAGGCTCCTGTATAATAGGGACCCCAAAGGGTATGTCCACACTATAAGAACAAACAAGACTGAGCCTATAGTTAACAATACTATATTGTGTACTTATAAATTAGTTAAGGTGGTAGATGCATTGTTATTACCACAATAAAAATATTTTTAACAAAAAAAAAATAGGAGGGAGACATTTCTGACGAGGTGAAAGAGAAAGCACAGAGATAGCATTAATTTAAAAACCATGCCTTAAGATGAGAGGTAGATAGAATTATTTGGAGTGTTGGGGTGGGGTGGTGGGGGGCAGAGGAGGGAAGAGAGGAAAACAAGTTGAAGTGAAGAAAAGAGTTACAGGAAAGTCCTGAATATGGGACTGAATGCCATTTTCATGCAATTGTATAATGTCCATGAAGAGTCACTACAGATTTTGGAATTATACCATGATGAAAACAATCTGAAGAAGATTATCCTGAGTTGTCTGTACATACCTCTAAAGCACAAAGGGAGTTGCTGCATCCATTAATAAGTCTTTGCAATACTTATGATGAGTGGCACAAAATGCTTAGTCAAGGAGAGTAAGTATGAAAACAGGAAAATTTTAAGAAAATAATACAAGTGAGTGTTTTTCTATACTTCTATTCAAGTAGGCCTCTATTGAAAAAACAAAAGTATTGCTTCTTCGAAAAAAAAAATTAGCAAGACATAAATCCTACTGCACAGAAAGAAATTTGCCCTTTTTGACCCTGGTGCTGGGTGAAGGAAAAAAATCTATCATAAGCTGATCCTCATGTGCATCTGCAGTTCAAGTTCACTCTATCTGTATAGTCCAAAAGAAACCCAACTGAATGTAAAGTTCTATCAGCTTGGTAGCCCTCCCAGACATCTGACAGAAGCAAACATAAATCCTCTCTGATGGAAACTATTTTTATCCCAGGTTTCAAATAATTCCCACAAAATGATTTTTTAAAAATTAATAGTTCACAGGCAAAAAAAAAATAACTAAACACACAAGGAAACAAGCCACAGAGAGTAAAAACCAGCAGAACAACAGACAACAGAAACCAACCTGCAAGGTATTACAGATATTGGAATTATAAGACACAAAACATAACTATATTTAATGTTTTTCAAATAAAAGAAAATAGATTTGAAAAAGATTTTAAAAGTCATTGACAAATTGATATAGAAATGCAGTGGATGAATTATACATCTGTTAGGAGTTTGTTGCAATAATTTACGTGAGAGATGATGGTAGCTTGGAGGAGCGTTGAGATGTGTTTGGATTCAGGATGTAATGTGAAAGTAGAGCTGTGGAGTGGAGGTGGGATATGTGAGAGAAAGGAGATAAGGATGTCTTCAAGGTTTTGGACCTGAGCAAATGAAAGGATGGAGTTTCCATTTTTTATTGAGTTGGGTCAGACTTCAGGAAGAGCAAATTTGCAGAGAAATCGTGAGTTTAGTTTGGAACGTAATATGCTTAGACAACCAAATGGAAGTAGTATGAAGGCTGTATCTAGCATTCACCAGAAATAGCTAAGTTAGAGCTGTAAATTTAGGAGTTGTCTGTGTTTTTAAAATGAAGTCACAAACTTTTACATTTGCCTCAGCCAAAAGGAAGGATTAGGAAAGAAAAAAAAATTGTCCTGAACTAAGAATTAAGCAACTGTGGGTTCAGTATCGTTGTTTTGTCTTGGAGAAATTTACTGATAACTCCTTAAGAAAACGCAGGACCTTAGTTTGTCTCTGGGAGCTGACATTCACTGAGACAGTTCAGGCCCATATGCTAATTGACTTTGCATCAGAGGATGAAATCTTGTTGCTTGGTTCATGTAGTGAATAGACACAACTCGATTTGCTTACTGCTTATTTCGCAGGCATATTACTACTTATTTCTGATTACTAGTTCATGTCTGGAAATGATTCTGAATCACCCATAGTCTAAATATTAACCTATGCCAACTGATAAATGGTTTCAGTTCTATGGTTATGACTATATTATATCTCCGTGAAATAAACCAGCATCTGCATTTAACAGGTTAGTTGCTTGGGCAAACAATCCCAATCCATTGTCAGCCTGGCAAACCATCTTCTGAATAATGCCAACTTTAATGAATATTAAACGTTGACATGTGTTCAATCAACATATCTTAAGAAATTGTCATTTAAAAAAAATGCACAAAACTGGCTAAGGTCTTCTAGGTAGATGGAGAAACCTCAGGGCTGCACTCTGGTGGACTTGATCACTTGAGGTCAGGCATTAGAACAGCGGTTCTCAACCTGTAGGTCGCGACCCCCTTGGGGGTCAAATGACCCTTTCACAGGGGTCGCCTAAGACCATCGGAGAACAAAAAGATATTTACATTACGATTCATAACAGTAGCAAAATTACAGTTATAGAGTAACAACGAAAATAATTTGATGGTTGGGGGTCACCACAACATGAGGACCTGTATTAAGGGGTCGCGGCATTAGGAAGGTTGAGAACCGCTGCATTAGAGGAAGAGCAATCATAGAAGAGGGAGGAATTACTAGTTTACTAAGGTATCTAGCATCTTCATAAAAATGTATTAAATCCTTGCCACAATCACATAAGGGCAGGCGTTATTAATCTTTATCTCACCTTCAGAGAATTATAACTGAGCCTCGGCAAGGGGAAGTGGTTTACCAAAGGGTCATATACTCCGAGATTATAATCCAGCTGTGGCACATGTGACCCGCCTTTTCCTCTTCTTGCCTCCACTGCCAGTGGTATGTGTGATGGCACTTATGACAGCAGTTGTTCTCAGGGGGGTTCTCTGTTTTTCTTACAGGTGAGTATGTGGAGGCTTTGGCAGTGACTAAAGAAACACCAGGCCAAGGAGCCTTTAAGCCAAGTTCCAGCTCAGAGGAGATATATGATGATGTTGAGTACCCGGGGAGAGAGGAGTAAGTACACGCCAGCCCGTCAGCAGTGTGGTGAGACTTTAAAGATACAACAGTTAAGTAAGGGTCTTTGTTTTTCTCCCCACAGATCAAAGTCAGAAACCCCTAACTCATTTGCCTCAGATAATGGTACGTAGAGGAAGACATTTCTGAAACTGCCAGTAGGGATTGCTGAGTGCTCTCTGGCTGTTTAGTGATAAATTGTCTTTCATGTATACATACTTTTCATAACACCAGTTGGACGGGGTGATAGCAAGCTAAGGGAAGTGGACTGAGGTATGTGCTAATAAATGCACTTAGAATTGTGAAAGTAAAGAGGAGGGTAATGGGACTCTTGTGGCAAAAAAGCAACTTTACTGTGAAATTCCTTCCTTCCTGATCTCTTCACAATGCAGGTCTGATTATAGGAATGTTTTCACTTAAATCACTTTCATGGCTTCCCAGTACTTTTACAGTTGGCCTTACCATGGTCTAACAACCTTGAGTGGTTTGTCCCTGTTTGTCTCTATGGCCTGTTCACTTATTCTATGGTCAATCTTCATCTGTGATATCCAGTCATGCTGACTTTTCAACTCCTCCGACTTGTCAAGTTCTCACCACAGAGTGTTTGCCTATGCTACTCCCTCTTTCTGGAATTTTCTTTCCTCCCCTGTACCCTTTTGCCTACGTGACTCTTAACCTTTCTTCTGTGCTCAGCTCAATCATTATTCCCTCTATCCCCTCCTCCCCCTGTGAATATTCTCCTTGGTGTACAATCTCAGAGTTTTGTGATCCTCTTTTTCATTGCATTTGTCAAAGTTGTAATTTTATATTTATGTGATTCTTTGATTAATGACTGTCTTCCCTCCTAAATGGTTACCTTCTTTATGCTTACCATTTTCCGTAGCCCCTAGCATAATCCCAGGTACATATTATATATTTTTTTAAATAGTTGTTGAATGAATGAATGAAAATACATTGGAGGCGGAATAATCAAATGCTACTCTGATTGTTGTTATCATTCTTAGAATGTCAGAATTTCAGAATTAAGATGAAGAAACATCTTAGAGATTACTAAACACAGAAACCTTGTTTTAAAATGGAAACTGAGGCACAGAGAAGTGACTCTCCTCCATTCATTGTGTGAGAGTCGTTTTGAACCTGAAAATCCTCCATTGTCAGGGTAGACTCAAAGTATATCTGTGTATATTAAGCTTATGTGTTGGGCTAGGTGAAAACCATGCTATGAAGGGAAAGATTATTCAAAATATATTGATTCTTCATTATTTCTCCAGAATTCAAAATGTCCGATGTTTAGTAGACTCTGATTGTTATATATTAAGTATGCAAAAGGGAGAGGGTGAAGGAAGGAATCTGGTGATAAACCAACTTTCATTGACTAAAACAGATCAGACTTGGAATCGGGGGTGGAAGTAAATATTAATTTTCATTTGTACATACTACTTTTATTGAGGTTTAATTATTTGTACCATATGCTTATACATATATGTGCATGTGTTTCAATAAAAACTACTTAAACAAAAGAAAGATCAAAATACATGAGCACGTGGTAGGTAGCCAATAATTTTTTGTTAAATATGCATCTGAACTACGGTCATTATAATGGATGAAAATAGCTTTTTTTAATTTCAGAAGAAAATAGTGAAGAAATGTATGACGATGTCTACAGAACAACGAGCAACTCCCCAAAGATAGAGTGAGTTTCTCTTTCTTGGCGTCCTAGCTAGTGGTATTTCCTGTTAGTCTAGGAAAACCATTTAAGAAGTGACTCCCCTCCCTGCCCGCACCATTTTTAGGGAGGATTTGCATGGTGAATAGAAATCATTGTAACACTACATCGTAATCCATAGGGTTCTTGTAACTGTGTACAATCATATGCCAAATTTCTAATCACATTGCTTTCTCTTTTGGGAAAATGTCCTTCTCCCAGAGTAGAGGATTTTGGTATTGTATTAGGGAATATGTGAGAAGAAGTAAATGTCACTAAAACTTGCTTCAGTTCTATAGTACTTCTCCAGGAACAAATCAATGGTTTTGATTTACCTGTGTCTTTGTAAGTTAATAAAACTGTGACTGGGATTTGGGCTTAATATCTAAAAATTCAGTGTTATCAAGAATAATATTTGTTCAAGTGGACATTATTTGTCAAATTCAGTTATTAGAGGCACAGTCCAGAAAGGAAAACAGTGATGAAAAGCAAAAAGATTGAGGGTTGAAGGAAAAAGAGGGGCCTCATGCTAAGTGGGATGATGTGGGTGTATCATTCTCTCTCCCAACCCCTCCCCGCAAAAAACCCAAGAGCATATTTGGAAAAATTGTATTCATTAACTGGGCAGTCAATGTACTACCACTGTTGTATTATATCATTCTATAAATTAAAAATCAGTGACATGAATTTCAGGAGCCAGCAATTCCTATAATGTATTTCTAGTATAGTTTGTAAGCTATGCTTCCCTAAGTCATCTTCTCTAAAAGAAAGACTTTGCTCCATAAACTCTGCAGAATAGAGACCATTTTGAGTAGATGAAAGTTTGTACTGAAATATAGTGATTCCCTCTGTGGCAGACTGGTAAGTGCTACTTCATATAGACATCAAAACAAAGAAGAAGAGCACAGAAGTGGGTAAGGCATTTTCCCTCTCTTGTTTGAGTGGGGTGTTTCAGAAATGAGACCTACGCCTCTGATGCCTTTCACTACCACAGCCTTCTACCTCTAGTCCTCTCTCAATTGTCATGTTTATATCCTCTGATTCCTTAGTTTAGATGGAAAAGAAGCACTTAAAAGACTGCAGAGATTCTTCAAAAAAGAAAAGAATAGGTTTAAGATGAAGAAAACGAAGTCAAAAGGAAATATAAGGTAAGAAGTCCCTTTTTATTTCTCTTTGCATGAGAGGATGAGCCGTGCAGGCCTGGTGGTTACACAGCTTGATGTTCTCCATCCTAGTCTCAGAAACAGTGGAGGGGAGGTCAGAAATGAAAACCAAAGGCCCTGGTTATCACCCACCTCCTTCTTACCAATTTTTGAGTGAACCACACCCCCAGACACTAATAAAAAAGTGACAAAGTCCCTTTCGAAAAAAACTGAAAAGAAACGGTTATAAAGAAGGGTAGAGCAAGTCTTAATCAGCCAAAGTCCAGAAAAGAAACTTTCCTCATCATGCTTGGCATATATTCCTGTTATCGCTAAGCATTATGTTATTAATTATTGGGTTGTCAGAAAAGTCATGACACATTTTTGCAACAAAAAACATAGAAAAATATGTCATGACTTTTCCGACAACCCAATATGTCCTTTTATGCTTTCTTTTCCCTACAAGTTTCTGTGGTGTTATTTGTCTATACTTCAGTATTCTAATTTGCCTCCCTTGCGAAAGGCAATGTGTGGAGAGGGGAGACGAACTTTTCAGCTGAATGTCCATGTATCTCACAGTGTTAGGCCTGGAAGGACCCTCCAAGATCAGGCCCACTAATTACCAATGTTTGGGAAGGTTACACTTTCACTGGTAGAAGAGACAGGAGGCCTAGATTTTGGATTCTAGTTTCAGCTCTTGTGTTTATTCAGCATGTCACTGTGAGAAAATCACTTCCCTGTTGCACCCATAAGCCCAAGTTTCCTCTTGCCTTCGATGAGAGGGAGACTGAGTAGTCTCTGGAGGTACTTCTCTCCCTATTCTATTGATATAGGCATATAGACATACATATGAATCTGTATTTTGTGAGGGCAGGGGATGGTAAAGTAATTTGCCCAAGGTCATCACATCTACTGATGTGGAATTATGTTAGTCTACCTTGAAGTTCTTTTCAATTATAAAACCTCAAAGTTCTATGATTTTAAGTCTAATTGTCTGTTGAATATAGATCTACCAAGAGATCCAACAGAATATGGGGTTTATAAATTGCAGTCCTGACCATGGAGGAAGAAGAAGTTTAGCTCCAGGGGTCAGTGACACATCAATGCAGATCCGGGCCTTCGCAGGCTGGATGCTTCTGACAAAAATTACTAGCTTGATACCTACAATCCTTTAAAAAGTGGGTCCATGAGGATGTAAAATACAGCATAGGGAATATAGTCAGTAATATTGTAATAACTACGTATAGTGCCAGGTGGGTACTAGACTAATCGGGGTATCACTTCGTAAATTATATAAACGTCTAACCACTATGCTGTACACCTGAAAGTAATATAAAATAATATTGAATGTCAACTATAATTGGAAAAAAAACAATTTAAAGGAAAAAAAATTGGATCCAGGTGAGAATGCTCTGACTCCAGTGACCACATGTTTCTTGTACTCCATCCTGCATATCACAATCCTGACAGCATCAGTCTGGTCTTATAGACACTAACAGCAGGGGCCATTTAGCATTATCTGTCCCAGGCAACTTCATTTGTGTATGCCCATCTAATACAAAAGTAACTCCATAAGATAGGTGCTGGGATTCATTTTAGAAATGAAGAAACTGAGGCCTCCACAGAGTTAACTGGTTTTCCTGAAAGTGCTGCTCCTTTGGACATTATTATGTTTTTATCACAGAGTGTCGTATTAATTTACTTGTCTTCCTCACTGAATCCCAAACCACTTCAGGACAGGAACTCTGTCTGATCAGTTCGCATACCCAGCACATGAGCCTGGCCCATGGTGAGTGTCTGAAAAATGCCTATAGAGCTGAACTTAAATAATTGCTTAAAATACATGGATTTTTTTTTTCCTACCACCCCGTACTTCCTTCCATGTGATCTCCTTAACTGTGAAATCTGAGGAGAGCCAAACAATCTAGCTGGGCCAAATGTCCTCTCCTATTTAGCAATTTACCGTCTTCCATTTCCACCTGGCCTCGAATTCTCCCCTCGAGTCATCCCCTTGGCTTACGCATATAAATAAGCAGTGTTCAGTATCTGCAGAAGCTTGTTCTCTCTCACCATACTTACCTCACATGGTATGTATCTGATTGACATCTTGGAATGTTAGGAGGCAGAAACAAAATCTTGTGGATGGAGAAGGGCAGGGCTGTGGATAGCCTGGGGTGGTCTGGTGCGGAAAGGGGGTACAGGTGCTCACAAAGAGTAAACACGCTCATTTTTAAAAGGGAAGCGGTGATCAGAACAAAGCTGCAGGGTAAGGTTTGCTTCACGTCTTTGCCTAGAAGCATCTGTATCAAGAAACCTAGTCATCAATCTGTTATTCTGAATATGGCTTTTTTTCCCTTAACCTTTTGTATCTTTTGTCAATCAACAGTGGATTTTCCATTTCGCTGCCTGATTTAGGTAAGTGACATTCACTTATGACTGACACAAAGCTACTCAGTGCTGGCATATTCAGGGGCAGGGAAAGAGTTGTAGTAAGCCTTCCTGCACTCCACATTTAATGAAAAATTGTACATCAAAATCAAAGAAGAAATTTTACACAATAGTATTACTGACTTTTGGGAAGATGAGTAGCTTTTCTCAAGTGCCTACTATATACTAGGCTTAAGTCCCAGAGAAAGAGATGTAATCATCCCTTTTGAGGGAGAGGCTTCAGGCCCCATGTCTCGATCTCGGTGACCTGGGATTTGTACTCGAGTCTCTCTGATTAACGAAGCTCGTGCATTTGACCTTATGCCACACAGCCTGTTGAAGTATTTGACAGCCAGGTCACCCTAATTAAAACATCATTTGAACATGATCACATTGCAGTACACATACTAATTGACTCAAGGGTGGGTCATTGGACTATTGTTTGCTTTGCTATAAAAACAATGCTGTACAAATTAGCACAATGCCTGACACATATTATGCTCTCAGCACTTCAGTAGGTTGACTCTGTCTATAGAAAATGGCCATGTGTTTTGTTGTCTGTTGGCTTTTGTTTATGGGCTCTACCATGGTGGCTACTTTGATTTTACTCTGACTTGGCGATTCAAATGTATAGTATATTCCACAAATATGAGTTTGCTGAACTAAATAACCAATGAAGATTACATGAATCTAGTAAAGATACAGGTTTCCCAAAACGTCTTCGGTCTATGTTGTTGTTTTTTTTAAAAAAAGAGCCAACTTAGAATAGGTATACATTGTGCCCCATCCAAATAGTGTGGGAGTGGAGTCAATGGAATTGTAATAGACATGTATGATATGGGAGGGTTGGGAAGTGAGGTGGTGGATTGGGGGAAGGGGGTGTCACTTTGTGAGGGGTAAAAACTATAACTATTGCATTGTTTTGTATACCTGAAATTAATAAAAAAAAATTAAAAAACAAAAAAAAGCCAACTGAGAATAGGTATGCATTTTGTCCCCATCCAAATTTATGAATAATTGAATATGAATTATGAATGATTATGCCAGGTCTCAAGCTCATTCAGGTGGTGAATCACTTGAACATTATGGAATTTTATGTAGAGCACCAAAGACTGTGACTATCCTAAACTGAACATGTCTAATTATGATTATGTACTAAGTCAGAGTCAATTTTATGCAAGATTATTATAAAAGTAGTTGCCAATGGTTTGAAATAAAAATCATGGGGAAAAAAATCAACACTAATATTCTATTAAACTTTTTTTCCCCTAGGAATTAGGAAAAACTCTCTCACTATTCTAGTAGTATAATATCTTTGTGCAGTTCTAGGTTGATAGAAACCTAGTCTAAAAAATGATCCTTTCTGCAACTCATATTTCTGAAAATCTGCATGAAATCAAATTGATATAAATACATGGGTATGTGTTTTTAAGATATTCAGACATCTGTTTTTTTAATCCCTCAGTTGAATTTCTTCCCAAATGTAGGAACTTTTTGGGTTTTGTTCCTTTCGGCCTATCTGTATTCTATGATCAGATTTTGATAAAAAAGCTTAGTGGTGCACCTGGATAATTGTGTACAATTTGAGGAGCCAGAGATTGTATAAATCATACCTAATAATGGACTATTTTGATCCTATCTCCACCCTAGAATTTAGGTCTCAGGAAGTTATTATCAATGAAGATGTGGACATAAATGAAAAAGAATCAAAGTAAGTCAATTTACCTTATTGTTCATCCCTGCTATTGAACCCATTTCCTGGTGTTTTATTAAATGTGGTCAGAGGGCCATCGTCAGATCCTTGGATACTGGATGAAAAGTTAACTTGTGATAGTCCCCCGACTAAAACAGGAAAACAGTAAATAACATAGATGATCTAACAGTGGTAGGTGATTCAAAAGTCACGGGAGCTTAAGAATCTATGTGTTTCTTATCTTTGAATCTAGACACTTGAAACTTATTTCCACACAACAAACACTTATTTAATAACCTCCTATGTACAAGGCAACATGGATGATAGCTAGCCCTGACGGAACATCAAAGACTAACTAATTACTCTTTTAAAAAAGAACGCGTCCCAAAACTTGATTCCCCTCCTCTACCTACCTCTCTGCCCTTTCCCTCTTAACAGAATGGCTGAAATAAAGGTCTCTTCTGTTCATTCCAAGCTCAGTGCTATTGGGCTTCTGTTCCTATCATACCAGTGATCTTATTTTTGGTAAGGTCACTAACAACTTCTTGGTTAAATCCACTGGATACCTTTAAGATCTTATCTTACTTGGCTTCTCTATAATATCTTAAACTCTTGACTATGCCATCCTTCAAAGGAAAAAAAATATTAACTTTTCCCCACGTTTCTATGCTATCATTATTTTTTCTCAATTTTGGCTGCTGCTCCTCCTGTTTGTCTGTTTTTTTGGGTTTGTGTGCATGTGTGTGAGTTCTAACTCTACCATTCATCTCTTGAAAAAGTATGTGTTTCTCAGATTTTCTATTTCAGTTCTATGCTTCCTTTGTATGTTCCTGAATGATCTTATCCACATCTAGGGTTTTAATTATAATCATTATGGTAATGATATCAAAATTTACATTTAAGGTCAGATCTCTCTCCTCCACCTTAATAAGCCTGCTGAATAATTCTATTTGAAACTCACAATTCCATAATACTTCATAATCTCAACCCTCCCCATCCATTTATGGTCCCTTTCTTCGAATCTCTATGTTGGTGATTATTTCAATAAACACACACTTGCCCAAACCAAAACCCTAGGCATTGTCCTTAACTCCGCCTCCTCTCCTGCCCTGCACCCTCTTCTGTTCCAGTAACTCTCAAAACATCCCCACTTCCCCATCCCTACTGCACACCCACAATACAGGCTCTCATTGTTTCTCAGCTGGATTATTACAACACTTCCCAAATGGCCATCTCATCTCCACTTCAGTGTATTCTCCAAACTTTCTGAAGTGCAAATGTGATCAGCTTAAAAATGTTAAGTAGTTGTCCATCACTCTCAGAATGAAATCCAAACTGCTTAGAAAGGCATAAAATGCATTAATGATCCAGTCCTGGCAAGTTCTCAGCCTCACCTATACTCCCCACTCACCCACCATTCCCATGTTCCATCCATACAATATACTACTTGGAGTTCCTTGAACTCAACAAGCTGTCCAGCATTTTTGGTTTTTGTTTTTTTTAGTTTTGTTGTTAATTTCTTTTTTTTATTAAATTATTTTTTATTATGAAACACACATTTTTTAGAATTAGTTTCAGCTGTACAACACAGTGCAATAATTATACTTTTTACCCCTTGAAGTGACAACCCACCTCCCCCAATCCGCCGCCCCATTTCCCCTCAATATCATACATATCTATTACAAATCCCTTGACTCCACTCCCACACTATACTCTGTAATATTTTCACTGTCCAGCGTTTTGAAAGCTTCTCATTCGTTCCAACTTCACTGATCCATTCAACAAATATTTACTGAACATGCACGATGTGCCAGGCGCTGTGCGAGGTGTTGTTGGATATACAACAGTGAAAACAGATATAATTTATATTCCTGCCTGATTAGAGACAGATAAGAAAACCTAAATTATAATTTCACATTGGAATTTGGTTGTTTGGATATTTTGAAAGAGAGTGGACACAGGGTGTGTGTGTTGGGAGGGGACTGATAGTCATTTTAGAGTGAACTGGGGAAGGCCTCTATAAAAAGGTGAGAACTTAAGAGAAAAAAATGGTTCTAGATGCAAAACTTTGCCATGCTTTTCACCTGGTTATCTATTTTATCTCTCATTATTGAAAACTGAATTCAATTTTACTTTCCCCAGGAAGTCCTCTCTGACCTTATTATTTGGATTAGGTATCCCATTTTATTAGAACATTTTTCTCCTAGTTGTAGTGGTCTTGCTTCTTGCCTGTCTCGTCCTCTAGGTGGGAACTCCCTGAGGAAGGGACTGTGGCTTTCCAATCTATATCATGTGGCCTCATGCCAAAACAAATTTGTTAAATCAGTTAACAAGGGACCTGCTTAAAAAATAATACATGTGGGCCGGCCGAGTGGCGTGATGGTTAAGAACTGGCTTGGGACGCCAGAGGGCCCCGGTTCGGATCCCACATATGAGGGCCAGTGACACTGACCTCTACAGCTAAGATGCTGAACAACAGCTCAACCTGGAGCTGGGCTGCCTTGAGTCACCGGCGACCGGCGTAGGCTGCAGCCCCTGTGGCAGTGGGTTGCCATGGGCTACCGTATGTAGCCAGCAGCCAGCGTGAGCAGCCAGCAGCCAGCGTGAGCGGCCAGCAGCTGCAGTGAGCGGCCGTCCAGAAGCCGGCGACTGATCTGCCTTGCCCAGGAAGAGCACAATGATGGTGCCAACTTGGGCCAGTGAAGCGACGTCCTCCACAACTAGACTGAAGAACAAAACAACAGCAACTTGTCTGTTCCCCTTCCCCCAATTCCCCAGCACTGTTCCCATCCCCCCAATTCCCCAATAAAAAAATCTTTAAAAAAAAAATACATGTGCAAAATAACCTGGAAGCTCAGAATAGGTAGCCATTTCTACTATTTCGGGTTTCAGAAAAGTATCTGTGCCAAGTTGAAGCAGGAAGGATAGGTAACATTTTGTTGAGGGGAGACTGGGGATCAAGAAGAGAGAGAAAGGGAGGGTATGGGGAAGAGGGCAACTGTGCAAATAGAAAACGTGTGTTTGGAAAGTTTGTTGAACCATAAGGCACATGATCAGGAAAGAGGGTGTGACAAGCAGGAGATGTAATTTGTCATGAAATGGAGGAGGGCCCTGGAATATCAAATTGGAGCTAAGAATGAATTCTTTTTCTTAAATATAAATTATATGATATTTGTAAAAATCAAAAGAAAATCAGAAACATATGTAAGTTGTAAAGCATGACAAAACGAATTCTCCTGAACCCATGACTTGACTTCAGAACTAGGACATAACCAAGGCCTCGGCGTCTCTGCCTTATGCACATCCCCTGGCCTATCTCATCGCCATCCCCCCAAGGGAACCATTTTCCTCAACCGTGTGTTTCATTTCCTGTTAAAACAAAAATAGGGTTATCAAACACATGATAAAATATAGTTTCATTTGGGATTTGAATATTATAAAAATGGTATGCTGAATACAGAATTCTGCAACTTCACTCAAATAAAATCCATCCTTTTTTTAACCACTGCAATTCATTCATTTTTACTGTTCTATAATATTCCATTGTATGTATATACCACAGTTTATGTATTCATTATCTTGGTTGGTGGGTATTAGGGTAGTTCCAATTTTTTTGCACTTATAAACAGTACTACTACAAATATTCCTGTCTTCTATGAACATGTGCAAGAATTTTTCTAGGATATATATACACTTAGAAAGGGGAAAGAAATGGAAATTATATAGGGAATTCAAATTCATAAGAAAATGCCAACTTGTTTTCCAGAGTTGTACCAATTCATACTCTCCCGACCTATATAAGGGGAATGAATATTGATCCACATTCTCACTAACACTTAACACAGAAAGAATTCTTAATTTTTGCCAATTTAGTGGGTATAAAATACTATCTCATGTAGTATTAATTTGTATTACATGTCTTACTAACAGTTTTGCTTATTCACCATTAATATGCTTATTCACCATTGTGTCTGTCCTTCTAGAGGAGGCCTGTTCATATCTTTTTGCCTGTGTTTCTATTGGGTTACTGATCTTTTTCTTACTCATTTATAAATAGGAGTGTTTTTTTTGTGCATTCTAGATACTATTCCTTTGTCAGTTATATGTGTTGCAAATATCTTCTCCCACTTTGTAGCTTGCCTTTTCAACTTCATTTCTAGTCTTCAGATGAATAGAAATTCTTAATTTTACTGTGTTTGAATTTATCAATTTACCCTATTGCTTTACCTTTTAAAGAAATCTTCATCCCAAGGTCATATAGTCTCCCATTTTCTTCTAAAAAATGTTAGTTTTGCCTTTTACTCTTAAGCCTTAGAGCTAGCTGGAACTGATTTTTGTATATAAGTGAAGATCTAATTACATTTTCTTCCATAGGAACAAATGTCTTAGCATGGTTAATTAAGTAGTCCCTCTTTTCCCCACTGATCTACAATACCATCTTTGTCATACCATGTTTCTATATATCTGAAAATCTGTTTCCATGCTCTCGAATGTATCCCAGTGTCATTGTAGCTGATATTACATGGTAGTTGATATGTAGTTGATGAAAAAGTAGTTGATATTAGTACATTGAGAAAGTAGTTGTTAGTACCTTGACATATTCTGAGACATGATTTATGCCTAGAATGTGGTCAATTTTTGTAAACATTCCATGTGTACTTTAGAAATATATGACTTCTCTAATTTTTGATACAAGGATCAATTTACATTCTTTAAATCAAGTATGTATTAATTTTCTTAGTAGAATCCTCTAAAGATTTAGGAATTTTTAAATCCTTGATCCATCAACATTTGAAAGAAATAAATGGGCTGAAATCTCACAAAAAGATGGTAGATTTGTCAGTTTCTTTCAAAAGTTCTATCATATTTTTGCTTTATATATTCTGAAGCTCTTTTATTAGTGGCATACAAAATTTAAAATATCTTCTAGTGAACTGAATGTCTCTTTGTTATGTTGTAGCCATCTCTATCCCTAATACTATTAATAATAAAAATACTTATATAGCTCTTACGGTAGGTCAGTCACTGTTTCATGTATTTAGTATGTATTAATTCATTCAATCTTCACAATCCTGTGAGGTAGATACTATTATTGTACAAATTTTATAGAAGAGAGACTGAGGCACAGAAGTTACTTGCCCAAGTTACTACAGCTAATATAGTGTTAGAAACCAGGATTTAAACCCAAGCAATTGGACACCCAGTCCATTTTCTTTACTGATATGTTCTATCTCCTAGCGATTCTCTTTGTCTTCAAGTCTAATTTGCCCAATGTAATATACCTACTGATCTTTCTTTTAGTGTTTCCCTAGAATACATTTTTGATCCTTTATTTTTCTGTTTTCCTTATTTTCATTCACTGTGTCTCATATAAATAGCATAGAGCTGAATCTGGCTTTTTAAAGAATCCAGTATGACAATCTGGTTTATCTCCTTACCTTGTCCTTGACCTAAGGTCAATCTGAAATGTCATGGTGCTGGTACCATTAATAGCATTTTCCTCAGGACAAACTTGCCTTTTGTGCTTGTATGCTGCTTACCTGCCCTCTGTCTGGTTTCAGCTGCTTTAGTGGGGGCTATTAGGGTACTATATGTAGTACTTACTCTACATGTAAAATGTAGCAATTTGTGAAAACAAATTGAAACAAAAAACTTTTCTCCAGGATCGAGTAGTTTTGTGTTGGGAAAGGCCCTTTCAGACTCTTCTTCTGTCCTGCTGCCAAAGAGGAAGTCCAGAGCGCTGAGCAAGACTAGTCCAACCCACCTACAGAACACTTCGGAGGGACGGTCATAAGTAGATACATGTTCGAATATCGTTAGGGTCGCTCAGGTGAAAGGTGATGAAAACGTGTTCTAGGGTGGTGAAAGTAATGGAGAAGATATTTCAGAGGAGAGCTTAAGTGGATTTTATTAAATTGTTAATTCCTCTGGTAGAAACCATATCTTCTTTGTCTTTATTATCCAGCTCCTAATATAGAACTGAAGACACAGTAGGTACGCAAGGAATAGTTTATGAATCAGTCTTATTTATCAAATCACTTAGCCCTATCAAAGTCTGATGTCTTTTTTATGTGATAGAGTAAATCTTCTGTAGTTTGGCCTCAGAAAAACCAATTATTAAAGGCATTTGTAGCAAATAGAACATTGATGGAAAAATAGAAGCATTTGGAATGAGAAGAGAGAGGGAAGATGATCTTTCTCTTGTGAGTTTGGCTAGTTTGCATGTCATGGCTTGATAGGTATTAGATTGAGCAGTAGCCTAAACAGCTCTGGATTAAAATGTTATTAGATAATCCAGACCTCTGTTTTGTTTCATTTCCTTTTGTTCACTGGAGTATCTCCTAGCGAGTCAGCAAGAGAAGGAAGCGAAGAGGGGGATCTTGAAAAGGACACTGGCCCAGCTTCTGCAACATGGCACCAGTGGGACGTGTGGCACACTATCTTACTTTTCTGGACCTTAGTTTCTTAACCTGTGATATGGCAATAACAGTCCTCATCCTGCCAAATTCATTACGCTCTCTAACTGGATCCCTAGAAAAGCTAAAATCAGTTGACAAAGGCACAAATGTTGACCATAATGCTCACATGCCTAGCGTGGATATAAATTGGTATGATCTTTCTGAGAGAATAATTTGGCAATATGTATCTAAAACATCCAGACCCTTTCCTTAACCCAGTAATTTCACTTCAAGCAACTAGCTCTAAAAATAAAGGAAACATAAAAAAAAATACACAGAAATATCTCATGGTTATTTATAAAAATGAGATGTTTAAAACCGCCCAAATATCCAGTAATTTGATAAGTATATTAAAGTGTGGTATTCAACGTAACCATTTAAATATATGCTAAATATATACTGAATAGTTTCCAGTGACATGGAGAAGTACTTGCAATCTGACAACTGAAAAATAGCAGAATGCAAAATTGTATGTATAGTATGATCTCAATTCAGTTTTTAAAAGGGCTTGGAAAATGTTTAGAAGGAAAATCATGTATCTTTGGGAGGTAAAATTATGCTTTTCATCACTTTTGCACTTCTTACAATTTTTTAAATACTCAGAATATATTGCATTAGAATCAATAAAGAAAATAAACTTCTAAGTAGGCATTCGCTTCGCCCATTCCCTGCCCTCACAGTTGTAGCTCCCTCCAAATAGTCTGTGCGCGAGTTCTGTCTGAACACTTGCTGTGTGTCCAGCACTGTGCTGAGCTCATTGGCCACATTGGAATATATGTCTGGATCCCATCTTCTGGGAACATAAAGTGGAGAGAGAAAACGAGTGACCATCAGGCAGTTAAAAAAGAAGTAATTGCTGAGCTCCATGTCATCTACTCCATAGGCAATAGATGTTGACAAAAGGAGGGATTGGAGATCTCCTGACGAGTCCTGGAAGGCTTTTTAAAAACCTTCTCTAAACTGCATCCTTAATGCTGGTCCAATGCTGAGCCCTTGACATTCTGCTGGACGCTTGTGAATATAATCTGAGGGAACAATGGCTCAATGTCTCTGAAAATCTCAAAAATTCCTGTCACGTAATATCTTTGTGGTTATAATTTATCCGCTAAAGAGTTACTGAAGTTCAGATGTGCAGACACCAGCAACATACAAATGGTTGATAGAGTAGGGTCCTGTTTTGCTCATATCAATGATGGATGTATTGGTAACCTTGTCATGCCAGGAAAAAGCACATTTTGAAAGAGCAGGTATGACAAAAGACCATAGACTTTAGAGTCAAATGCACCTGGATTCAAAGCCAGTATTTCTGTGACCATGATAGTTCATGGGTCATCTCTTTCCTCCTTTGTTAAGCTTTATAAACGACTACTTTAAAGGATGGCTGCAATGCTTACTGTGAAAACCAAATGAGTTAACATATGTAAAATGCCCAGCCCAAGACTTGCCACATAAGCGCTCAAAAAGCATTAGTTCTTTCTATAATACTCTCTCCCCTCCCTGAATCCTTTTCTACTAATGCCAAACACTAGTTGGATTATTAGTTTTCTCTCACAGTGAAGATTAGTATTACTTTTCACATTTTAGAGGCAAAGAAACTGAGGCTCAGAAAGGAGAAGTGTGGTTATAAGCAGATTGATCTCTTGCTTCTGATTTCAAATTGGGATCACCCCAGATCAGGGGTCAGAAAACTGGCCCCTTGTTTTTGTAAATCCAGTCACAACAGCAGAGTTGAATGGTTACCACAGAGATGGTATGGCTTGCAAAGCCTAAAATATTTGCTATCTGGCCTTGATCAGGGGTGTCAAACTGGCAGCCCGCAGGCCGTATGCAGCCCTCGAGGTAATTTTTTTGTGGCCCACAATGCTCTGAAATAAAATGAAAATAGAAAAAGAAAAAATTGTTATGAAGAAAATAGCGCTTAGGGGAGATCGAGGCAATACCATACACACAATTCCCTCGTTAACCCTTTAACTACTGAAGACAAGTATACAAAAAATTACCTCGAGGGCCGCATGCGGCCCGTGGGCCACCAGTTTGACACCCCTGCCCTAGATTATCAAAATATACTTCTAGATGACTTTTAAATGTTTTTTTCTAAAATATAATTGCCCAGAAAATACTGAGGGTTCCATACGTGTTTTACTTCAATCTTAATTTACTTGCTCAAAAATATTGTTCTCCTCAGAGATGAAGATAAAGTAAAAACTTGGAAACCCAAGTTTTTAATACCAAAGGGAAAACAAGAGAAAAAAGGTGCTGAAGAATCTGAAAGGTAAGTCCACAGGTGTACGTGCATTACAGTTTATCTGCTGCAGTTTATACCTCTCACTAGCTGTGTAACCTTGGCAAGTCAGTAAATTTGATTTTCAGGTTCCTCTTCTACAAAATGAGAATAATAATACCTTAATTATAGTTCAGTTGAGAGGATTAGAAGAGACAAAGAATATGAAAATGTAAAGATCCAGGCACATTTATTTCATCATCATCACCCCTGCTTTTGGTGGATAGGGAGCGAGGAAGATTTCAAGCCAGCCCTTATCACACGATGAAAAGCTTCCAGTCCTTTTTCAGGCTGGAAGGACTTTTTCCCTATAAGACAGGCCTTAAATAACACACCAGTTTGATCTTAAGTGAAACTTTGAAACAAGACTGGGATCATATGGTAAGACAGATTTCCCTAGAATACAATATAATTCTAATGTTAGAATTACATAAAAGAATGTTTTATCCACTCAAAACCTAATCTTCAGTCATGTGATTTAAGTTCCCAGTGGGCTGTTGGGGAGGTGATTTTTTTACTAAGTCAGATGGTTACTTGAGGCTCAATGCTCCAGTCTTCACCTCAGTTCCTAGATGGGGCAGGATCTTTGAAGTACACTCTTTCACCAAGGTCTTTGGAAATCCTTGTCTAGTCATTGAGCTGGAAACACCGTTTCCAAAGAATAAGACATCAGTCTATAGCATATTTAAACTCAGAGGATGACATAGGATGACCCTTCCCTTAAGTTTATTTTCTTTGGGTTTAAACTTGATGTGACTTATTTTTCCCAAGTTGGAAAGATATTCATGGACTAGAAAAGCACTTCCCACCTTAAACTTCATACTTTTGCATAGCATGGCAACACAGAATTCCAAGATAGGAAATAAGAAAATTTTTTACTGCTCACTGCCCCCTCCCCACCCAAAAAAAAAAGCTGTTTTGGTATTTTAATGACTACATGTAAGTCTTTTTAGGAAACAATTTTCAAGTGCTTTTTTAATTTCTTACAACAAACTGATATATAATAGTTTACTTTTATTCTCAACTGAGTAAATTTGAAAATGCAGTATATTAAGGCTAGTGTTATTCCTGTAGATTGATGTATCAATTTCCATGTGCTCTTAGTTCCCTTTTTGGTTTCTACCATAACTAATTCTATCATAAGTAAAAGATGTTTCCTATATGAGTTCTAGCCTTTTATTACCCCTTCATTAACCAAAGATTCTAAGTGTTCAGAGACATTGGGGAAGGGTATAACAGGTAGAAAGGCACAGATATGATAGCCCACCTTGTAAGATGTCCCATCTAGGCTCTGTATGTAGATGGGAATTAGCAACTGGAAAGGTAGATTGTGGCTAGATTATAAAATGCCCTGCGTACCATGCTAAGGAATATGACTTTATTTTACAGGCAGTAGAGAGAGATCAAAAACTTTAAAGCAAGAGGGTGACATGATCAGTTACATTTTAGAAAGATAACTGGAGACAGGTATGCAGGTGGACTCACAGCGGGAAAGGCAAGAGGGAGACTGTATTTCAAGCAAGTGGTCACAGCCCTGAGATACGGCAGTGGCTGCGATCTTGGACAGAACGAAATAGATATAGGTGACATTTCTGAATAAAACAGGACTTGCTTGACCTGCTCCCCTCTGTCAATTCATAAAACTACTAAAATGCAGCACCAACCCCCACAAAAGAACAGGAGGGGAAAGGGAGGGAGGAAAAGGGAGAAGTCAAAGTACAATCAGCCTCTGCTATGGGGTTATCCACTTTTATGTCCTGAGATTTTGGGGAACCTTTAGTGTCTTAATTCTATCCTCCATAATAATTCAGCATACCAGGCAGTTCTTTGATGGATGCACAGGGATTTCTGATTCCCCAATTAGGTTTGAAAACTTGGAAAACCACAAAACATAAGCCATTTCCTCACTCTTATTGTGTTCCATTGAATCATCTGAGAGCCAATGGGACAATTTATACATTCCCTTAACTTTCTTCTTTAATTATACTTCTACATTTGATTGACAAGTTTCTTGTTTAACTTAAATTGTTCAACGAATTAAATGTTATTCCAAGTTATTATCTTGCTGTCCAAAAAAAATTTTTTAATTGTAGGGGAAAATAATTAGTTTTACTTACTCTGTTCAGGTTGCTTGGACAATCTGCTCTATTGGAAATGTGTGTGTGCATAACAAAATTTATATAAAATTATATACACACACAAAAATTATACCCAAATTTATCCTGAAATAGAATGACTTTATAGATTTGGACACTTACGAGTTTTATTATAGAACATTTAACCCTACATGCATTTTTCCTGCCAGTTTATCTCCTAGAAGTTTCTTCAGAGCCAAGAAGCAAAACTTAGAAAAGAAGAGAATGGAAAGAGAAAAACATTTTAGAGAAAGATTTAAGGTATGTTCTCCTCTGAAGGTAATGATCAACAATATTAGAGGCTAAAAACTTCTGTTTTTAAAGATTCTCTAAGTGTGTTGCAGCTCTGCCTCTCTGGGATTAAGACATGATCTTTGACTCAAAAGCTGGTATTTTTATTTTTCCCTGTTACATTTCTGTATTATCATGCTTTTTGTATATGTTATTTCCTCTGCTTGGAAAAAGTCCTAAGTTGCTCTATTCAAATGTTACCGACTCTTCCCGAACTTCTCCGAGCAGTTACTCCCTCAGCACACGTAAAAAAATCTATTACACACATATCCGTTGAAACACTGATCAGTTGTATAACAATATGTGTGAAAGCATACACATTTGGAACTAAACTTGAGTCTCTTTTGAAGGAGAGATTTTTGTCTCATTTGCTCCCCAGCTCGCAAAATAAAACTGGTCACATAATGTTTGGTGAATGAATGAATCACTAAACAAATAAATGAACAATGATTGAATGAATGAATGAATGAATGAAGCAGCATCTGAAGCTCCTTGACTTCTTATCCTCTTACTGAGTGCATGGAGTACTTTTCACATAATTCCAACGAAAATGAACGATTTAGTTGGAATCAAATGATCCTCCCTTCTGACTTCATCTACTGGCAGAATAAGAATTTATTAATTTAAGAAACATATTGAACACCTCTCATGTGCCAGACACTGGATTGTAACAGATAGTGTGTGCATCCCGCTCAAAAAATTTATCCAAGTCGCTACTCTGCCGAAAATCTTTCAAAAGTTCCCCCTTGCCAAATGGATAAAGTTTAGGCTTCTTAACATGGTATATAAAACTCTTCATGTCATGACCTTTGCTTGTCTCTCTGACTTTATTTCCTGCCATTCTTCACCTTGCACTCTGTGCTTTGGCAACTGCTCATAGTTCTGTCCCTTGAATGAACCTCCACCTCTATCCTTGTCCTGCTATTTCCTTCCTGGAGGCATTTACTTGGTCTGTTCCAAATGCCACCTATGCCTTGCAGCTTTTCTCCATCTGACTTGCTCTTGTTCATGTATCTACACCAAGCTGAGGCATCTTCTCTCCTCCAAGAAGACTTACCCAAACTTGCCGATTAAAGAAATTCCTCTTCCTCTGTATACCTGAGCAAACCTTTAGCTTATGATAAAACATTCACATTATTATAATTACATTTCCATCAATTAAACAATGAGCTCAGAGAGGACAAGGGTTATCTTATTTATCTTCATATCCATGTGCTGCGCAGAATAGGACTACCTAATGCTTTGTAAACATCCAAAAATCTTTTTTAGACTAAACTAAAATAGAAATATACACAAATCCTTCCTAATCACTAATAACTCCTGCTTGGACCAAAGCTGATTAGGATTACTATTAAATTGTACTATGAAATTATCAGCTGCCAACTGTGATGCTATTTACCTAGTTGAAAAACAACACTGCAACAGTTACTTGTGGAAAAGACCCCTCCATTCCACTTAGTGCTTTTTCTCCCCCATTGTATTTGGACTGGCTCATATGGGACAGCAATTCCATTCCTCTGTGTGGATAATTCCATTTTTCCTTCTTATCTGTGGTAGGTTTCTTTGATCTGCCATTAGAAAAAGTATGTCATAACTTTTATTCAGCTCAAATCATAAAATATTGGGTACATTTGTGCCAGGCATTGGATGTGACGAATATAACTGTCATCCATTTTCATTTTAGAAGACAAAATGTTTATTAAATGTTAGGACTGTGTACAAAGTGCAATTGAAACAGTAAATTATACATGACAGTTGTAAAAGTCTTCGTGCAAGGTGATTAAGAGAAAAAAAAGCATATTTCAAGCAGAGAAAATAGCATGAGCAATGGCATGGAAATATGAAAGGGACGTGGTATATTCAGGATTATCATATAGCTTGATGTGGCTCCAATAAAAGGGACAGAAATGTGGGCACGGGGTATGCGAAGGACCTTGAATGTCAAGCGGAGAAATGTGGATCTTATCCTGAAAGCAATGAAGAGGTTTTAGAACTTGATTGAAAGGAGGGTGACCTAATCTGATTTGCATTCTAAGAAATCACTATGTATTCACAGAGAACAATGAATGGCCTGGAAAGGGTAAGAAATCAGTTAGAAGGCTATTACAGTAATGCCTTAGTTTGCGAGCATAATTTGTTCTGGAAACAAACTACTTGTATTGCAAGATATCACTCATTTACCACGTTAAACTGCATTAGAAATGTTTGCTCGTCTTGCGGAACACTTGCAAACCATGTTACTCGCAATCCAAGGTTTTACTGTACTTTGTTAGGCAACGGAAAAAATCTATCTTGTGGATCAGATCCCACTTGGTATAGGGGGATCTTATAATTTAGCATCCGAAGTCAGGACTCTGAGAGCGGAAGGAGGCATACCTAATCATAATAATAAATATTTGTAAATAGTGACATTTAATTAAGGCTATAAATAAGAGACTGTCCTGAGCAAAAGAGATGTTTGGCCACCTATTGGTGAGGTAGGCATCTGTCAATATAAGCTATATGTTCTGGAACTATTTTTTTCCAGTCAACAGACTTCAATTCATTAGATGTATATAGATATATATAGATCAACTAGTTTATCACAAAGAAAAAACTCCCCTGAGGTCAGAAATTGAACTTATCAGTTTTTCACAAATGCCTGTCTTTGACGACAAACGGAGAGTGGGAATTGCCCGCAAACCCTACTTTAAAATATGTGTGCTATAGCTATATATAAGAATATATAAGCCCACCCAGAGAGAAAGGGTAGAGAGTGTCATCTAGAAATGCTAGGTGTGTAAGAATATTGTAAACTCTAAAGCACTTCACAAAGAGGTTTTTCTCTTTCCCTTGTTTTTTAACTTCTCTTTCCCTGGGTTTGGTGGCCATTTTATCACTGGAACAGTTAACATACTGTGCACAGTGTTTAATTTATGCCCATGTTATAGCCTTTTCATTCACCATAATTCATTCTAGTACAATTAGACAATGGGTGTGAAAACACTTTGAAAATATGATCATACAAAACAAATAGAAGATTTGGGCATTTTACCACTATTTCCTTAAATAACTTTACTTTCACTGAATATCTTGCTATTGTTTTCTGTTCTCTTATATGCTATTTCATTACTATCTAGCACCTTGAGTCTATTTTGAGGTTACTATATTATGCCCTCCATTAATTTTGTTATAATGAAAATATAAATACTATGCATAGTCTGATTAGTAGTAATTTCTCATTTCAGTATGACAAAGAGATTACTGTCATCAACACAGCAGTGGCATGTTCCAGTAACTCAAGAAACGGAATATTTGACTTGCCAATAACCCCTGGAGAAGAACTGGAAGTCATTGATATCACTAAAGAAAATCTATTGATATGTCGCAATTCTAAAGGCAAATGTAAGTTATTGGCTTATCACCCATAAACTATCACTGTTTGAAAAAAAATCTCAAAGCATTATCTCTATAACTTTCAGATTAGTAATAGTGACTTTTGTTTCCATAGATGGATATGTGCTAATCGAACATCTAAATTTCAAGTAAGTGGCTTGATTTTATACCTCAAATCATGAATCCTAAATATTTAACACATTGCTGTGTACATTAGTCTTGAGGAAAGACTACTGAATTATTTAAACTCAGGAAAAATTTTGAAAATTAGATATGCACTGCCCTATTCTATAAGGGTTGCTTTGGAAGAGGCCTTATTATTGTCTACTGAGTGCTATCAAACTTCTCTACAGGGCATATTTATAGACATTTTAAAGAAGCATCAAAATATTAAACTGGGTAGGAAATTCCCCAGAAATCTCCTACTCACTATTCCACTGGCCTATAGCTCAAAGTATGTTTTTCTTTTTTCTCAGGCATCAAGGTTGGTCGCCTTAGGAAGATCAACATCATGTGTGTGGATGCACAAGTGAGAACCGGGTCTGAAATCTCACGCCTACCTCCTGTCAGTTTCAGCTTACATGTCAAAATGAGAGGGTGGAATCTGTGGCAACTTTCGTTAGGAACTTAGGAAAGAAAATAAACACAAATCCTCCACATTTAGATGGTTTGACTCCTGAAGAGTTATCTTTCCATGTCTATTTCAGTATCTATTTCACTGCTGGCTCAAGAGAATGTGGAACTGTGTGCTGGCATTTGAGCGCTTGTTTAATGAGCCATATCCAAAGTCAGACATCATGCCTTGTGGCACCCAGTCAAGCTGTACAGATGGTTAGTTTGCTTCTAATATGAGCACACGAGTGCTTATAATTTCTAAAAGATGTGCATGAAAAGTGGGTGTCATTTAATTCTGAGAAGTAACTAGTTAGTGTAACCAAGATCTTTTGAATACTCAAATTTAAAGTATAATCTGAAAATATGAAATAATTACAACTCAGTTTTGTTTTGTTTTTTTAAATCAAGGTATAAGTGTTCTACTTTATCACAAAACCAAAATCAGATTCAAAATGCTGCTTAAAATTGGTTTCTTTTGGGAATGGTATGCTGAAAAGTAATGTATTCCTAAATTCACCCAACATCATTTTAAGAAGTGCCTGAATACATTTAACAAAATTTAAATAATGTATATGCTGTGTCAGTTTAAAACATCCTGTTGTCCAAAACAAGGAAAATAGTTATTATTTTGTCTCTGCCTGAACACCTATTCAAGTAATAGGATTCATATGTATTTTTACTTAGATGAAAGTAAAGAAAAATGTAAAAAGCTGAGCTGTTAATAATGTTCTATTTTTTAAACAATGCACACTGCCTGTTAAGCAGGGTGAGTCTGGCCTTCAAGGGCGTGACGGAATTTAGTCCATGGTCTCATCCCTTATATAGTGAGCCTATTTCTTAAGGTTCTAGGTTCTTGTATCTTCACTTTCATGTTCCAAATGGCACTTGCCAATAAAGGTGATGTTTATTCTAGAAGACAAGAATCAAAAATATTCATAGAGTTTAGAAAGGGAAATAGATATGAATGAAATGCCTAGAAGACTCAGAAAGGTTTTCAGATAAGGGAACACTAATGTTTGGTCTTTAATCACAAGTATATTTGCTATCAAAGACACAGAGGTGTAGAATCCATGTTGTGTCCGGTGAGACATGGCAAGAGCTAGAATGGGGTAAATTGGGGCTAGAATGTGAGAGTTCACTTGGCCATTTTCCTCTACAGAGTGGGGAACCATTCAAAGGTCTTCATCAGGAAGGTAATGCCAGATGCTTAGAGAGAAAAAAAACAAAAACAAAAACAATCATGGCAATATGGGTGATAAATTAGAGAGAGGAGAGACCACTTGTTTTTGCAATATTCTAGGCAAAAGAGCATTAGACCTTAAGACAACAGCAATAAAAATACATAGTACAGGAGCCCCTTTGGAGATATTACAAAAGTAAGGAAACGTCTTCGTGACTGAATAGAGGTGAGAGAGAATTAGGGCATGACTCTTTGAGATTTCTTTTTGGGGTGATTAAGGATGGTACCAAAATTGGGACTATATTTCTGCTTGGATCCCCCTGAATTAAATGTACCTGCTCAGTGATAGGCAGGATAGTCAGGCAACTGCAGCCCTCTCCTACACTCTCAGGCCAGACCTGTCACAATTACTATAGGAGATGAAGATAAGTATGCCCTATGGGCAAGGAGGTAAGTAAGAGAGAGGGCTATTTTTGAACAAAGATCTTCCATGCAATAACCCTGTACAAAAGAGAAATAAACCATATATTACTCTTGCCACCTCACCAAAACATGAAGTATTTTTAATCCTATAGTGGCAGTGGGACTAAATTTGAACTTAAAGATAGATTTGTCCCATGTGCTTTCCATCCTGTGATATGGGCTCTTATTCTAATTCCATGACTCAGCTCTGAGCCTTAGTTTCCTCGTCAATAAAACAGAGCCTATAACTCAGCTTGTCTACGTCACAGGGTTGTTGTCAGGCTGTAATGTAAGAATATAAATAAAAGTGTACTAAAATCCTTAATACACAATATGTATACATGTTGTTATTTTAGTGCCTGGCCTTTTCTGAAGTTGGAAGATGTTGAAAAAAAATGTTTTAAAATTCAAATATTAAGACTTGAAAACAATGGATGGGATGTAATAATGAATTTTACAAAGATATATTTAATAGCATTTTAAAACTGAATATTTTTCTGTTTTTGAAGTATAAGCCATTTGATTTGCTATAACCTAGTACCTAATTTCTATTTATTGATATAGAATATATTTTTAGGAAAAATAATTGCTTTTATCAATTCCATTCATACTCAATGTGATTGTTTCTATTTCACTGTCAGCCACATTTCTTCCATGCTTTAAATCATAGCATTGAAACTAAATTTCTCACACTATTAATCTGCAAGATTCTTTAATGTGAACATTATAATATTATAAGACTTCAGTGATGTCATTAGAAACCCTAATCTAGCACCAAGCTTTAATGGAAAGACTGAGTCGCTATTTTACTTTTAATTTTTCATGAAAGGTATCAGTAAAGATAACATTGTGTCAGATAAAAACATATAAAAGTACTTGAGACTAACAGTGGCCCACGCAAATTCGTTTATAGGCCAACTCACCAGCAACCTGTTACCATGCACTCACTCAACCTTCCCTTCCTCCTTTGAGTAAGTACCTCTGTGAAACACTGGGTCTTCCAAGATGCCATAGCATTCTCTTGACCAGGCTCTGTCCTGCACATCTTCAGAATTTTAAAAACATATTCTAGGGGGAAGAACAGGAAGAGAAAAAAAAATGAATATATAATAACAAATTTCCTAAGAAGTGGTTGTTTCTGGGTAACAAGGTCAGGATGATTTTTTTTTTTAGCTTCTTCAAATTTCCTATACTTTTCAAATTTCCTACAATAAGCCTCCATTAGTCATGCAATTTAGGAAATAAAGGAAAAACATTTCCACTAATAAAAACAAATTTCTTTAAAGTTTAGATAAAGCAAAGTGAAATCTTTACTTACATCTTAACTTTGATGTGTTGTTAATGAGGACTAGAGTATAATGTTTTTCAAAAAGTTGCGTTTAGGTATATAAATATGGAAGGTTATCATTATCAGCAGTACATAGGATCACCTCCATGTTGCTTGTTCTCTATTTTCAGTAGCCATTAGTATAAAAGTCTATCGTTGGCCTGAAGTCTTCTAGGTCTTTCCCTTCCTATTTTGTCTGTGGTAAGCAGAATTTCGGCCTTGGTGATATTCATGCCCTGGTGTTATACCTGTAAATGTGAAATGTGACTTTATAGATAAAATTAAGGTTGCTAACCAGTTGGCCTTAAATAAGATTATCCAGGTGAGCCCTATTGCACAGGCCTTTAAACTCAAAAGAGGAGGGCAGGAGAGTCAGTCAGCTAGTCAGAGAGATGTAGTGGAAAAAGAGGCAGGAAACATTTGAAGCATGAACCCCCTGTTGCTGGCTTTAAAGATGGAGGGCTCTGTGGGCCAGGGAACAAGCATGAACCCCCTGTTGCTGGCTTTGAAGATGGAGGGCTCTGAGGGCCAGGGAATGCTAATGGCCTCTAAAAGCTGCAAACCTAGCCAAGAGCCAGAAACTAAACAGAAACTGTCCCACAGCAGTATGGAACTAAATTCTGCTAACAACTTGAATGAGCCTTAAAACAGATTCTCCCCAAGAGCCCAGCCTTACCAACACTTTCATTTTCAGTCTTCTGTGACTTGAAGCAGAAACACAAGATAAGCCCGGTGAACTTGTGAGTTACAGAACTGTAAGATCATACATTTGTGTTGTTGGAGTGAAGTTAGAATCATGGCAGAGTGGGACAACCCTTTTGTATATCCCCTTCAATCTATAACTAGTAGGACATTTATAACCCAGCAAAGGTTCCTCTGCTCCACCCACCTGAAAGAGCCACACATTGGTACATCTGAAAGTGGGTGTACTGGGATGCAGAGTGGGGAAAGGACAGGGAGAGAGCCCCCCTGCCCTGGCTCTAGCTGCCACGGTGAGCCCACATCCTCAGCAAAGGTGGCAGTGGTGGAGGAGTTGGGGTGAGGAGGCCCCCCCACCACAGCCTGGCAGAAGGTAAGAGGGGCATCAGGGGCATCAATACCCAAGAATCCAGCTCCCTCCCATGGACTGTGGTGGTGCTTGTACCACCGGAGAGCCTGGTAGCAACAGAGGAGACAGGTCTTCAGCGTCCAGATCACAGCACCACAGTGCCAGCAGCCATAGGGAGCCAGGTGGCAGTATGGCAGGCTCACAGACCTGGCAGTGCCCACACCTGCCACCTCCTCCGCCATGGGAGTGGTGACCCAAGGCCCAGTAAACCTGGACACAGCAGAGCACCCACCACCCTGGCCACCCAGGCAGCAACTCCCACAACCATGGGAACACCCACACACACACACTGCAAAGATGCCAACAGCAGTGGGGCACCAGAGATCAGGAAGGCACAAGTAGTATGCAGGTAAGAGAAAATCAAAACTTACATTACAAGCACCACCTATTGGGGGTGGGGGAGAGCTTTAATTACCATCCTGTTGAATTGTTAAAATGAAAATGCAAAAATGCAAACAAAATACTAGCAAACTGAATCCAGCAATGCATTAAAAAGATCATACACGGGGCAGCCGAGTGGCTCATTGGTTAAAAGTTGGCTGGGAGCACGAGCTCTGAGCAGCAGGGCTGCCGGATCGGATCCCATATCGGATCCCATATGTAGAGTGACACTGCGCCCTCTACAGCTAAGATGGTGAACAACAGCTCGACCTGGAGCTGGACTGCCGTGAGTCTCCGGTGACGGTGTAGGCTGCAATGGGGCTGCAGTGGGCTGCCATAAGCTACCGTGAGTGGCAGGCAGCCAGTGTGAGCGGCCGGCAGCCGGCATGAGCTGCCATGAGCTGCTGCGAGCTGGCGTGAGCTACCGTGAGCCACCATGAATGGCCGTCCAATGGCCAGTGACTGATCTGCCTCAGCCAGGAAGAGCGCAATGATCACAATACCAACATGGGACATTGAATCGACATCCTCCACAACTAGATTGAAGAACAAAAGGACAGCAACTTGTCTGTTCCCCTTCCCCAATTCCCCAACGCTGTTCCCTCCCCCAATTCCCCAATAAAATCTTTAAAAAAAAAAGTCATACCCCATGATCAAGGAGGATTTATTCCTGGGATGCAATGCTGGTTCATATCCACAAATCAATTAACATGATATACCACATAAACAAAATGTAAAATAAAAGTCATATGATCCTATCAGTAGATGCAGAAAAATTGTTTGACAAGCTCGAGCATCAATTTATGATAAAAACTCTCAGCAAAGAGGGAATAGAGGGAAGATATCTCAACATAATAAAAGCCATATATGACAAACCCACAGCTAACATCATAGTCAATGGGGAAAGGCTAAAAGCTTTCTCCTTAAAATCAGGAACAAGACAAAGAGCACACTTTCATCACTTTTATTCAATATAGTACTGGAAGTTCTAGCGACAGCAATCAGACAAGAAAAATAAAAGGTGTCCAAATGGGAAAGGAAGAAGTAAAACTGTCATTATTTGCAAATGACATGATACTATATAGAGAGAAACCTAAAGAATCCACCAAAAAACTATTAGAACTGATAAATGAATTCAGTAAAGTAGCAGGATGCAAAATGAATATTCAGAAATTGGTTGCATTTTTATACACCAATAATGAACTATCAGAAAGAAAAATTAATAAAATAATCCCATTTACAATTGCATCCAAAAAAACCCTAGGAATAAATTTAACCAAGGAAGTAAAAGACCTGTACTCAGAATATTATAATACATTGAAGAAAAAAAATCAAGAAGACACAAATAAATGAAAGCACATAGCATGCTCATGTATAGGAGGAATATAGTTAAAATGTCCACACCACCCAAAGCAATCTATAGATTCAATGCAATCCCTATCAAAATACCAATGGCATTTTTCACACAACTAGAACAAATAATACTAAAATTTATATGGAACTTCAAAAGACCCCAAATAGCCACAGTAATCTTGAAAAAAAAAACAAAAAAGAACACTGCTGGAAGTATCACACTGCCTGATATCAAACTGTACTACAAGGCCATAGTAATTAAAACAGCATGGTATTGGCATAAAAACATATAGATCAATGGAACAGAATAGAAAGCTCAGAAAGAAATCCATTTCTATATGGTCATTTAATCTATGACAAAGGAAGAAAGAATATACTTTGGGGTAAAGACAGTCTATTCAACAAATGGTACCGGGAAAACTAAGACAGGTACATGCAGAAAAATGAAACTGGACCACCTTCTTACTCCATATACAAGAATAAACTCAAAATGGATTCAAGACTTAAACATAACACCGAAAACCATAAAACTCTTAGGAGAAAACATAGGCAGTAAACTCTCAGACATTACCCTTAGTAATGTTTTTACTGATATACTTCCTTGGGCAAGGGAAACAAAAGAAAAAATAAACAAATGGGACTGCATCCAACTAAAAAGGTTTTGCACAGCAAAGGAAACCAGTAACAAAGCAAAAAGACATCCGACCAAATGGGAGAAGACATTCTGCAATGATACATCTGATAAGGGATTAATATCCAAAATTTATAAACAAAACTCATACAACTGAAAACCGAAAACACAAGCCAATTAACAAATGGGAAGAGGACCTGAATAGGCATTTCTCCAAAGAGGACATACAGATGGCCAATAGACATATAAAAAGATGTGCAATGTCACTAATCATCACAGAAAGGCAAATAAAAATCACAATGAGATAGTACCTCACACCTGTCAGAATGCCCATCATTGGGGACAGCCGAGTGGCTCAGTTGGTTAAGAATGCGAGCTCTGAGCAACAGGGTTGCCAGTTGGATTCCCACGTGGGCCGGTGAGCTGCGCCCAAGCTGAGCTACTTCTGAGCTGCCAACAGGTGGCAGGATGGCTCAGCTGATGAGAGCACATGCTCCTAACAACAAGGTCGTAGGTTCAACTCCCACTTGGGGTAGTGGGCTATGCACACACCACACACACACACACACACACAAGCTTGAACATGGCACCTTGAGCTGGGCTAAGTGGCCACGAGCTGCCAATGGGCAGCCGGGTGGCAACTGGACTTGGAACTGAGCTAGCTGTGCCCTCCACAACTAAGACTGAAGGGCAACTTTGCTGTTCCCTTTCCTCAATTCCCAAAAACTGTTCCTTTTCCCCAATTTCCCAATAAAAATATTTTTAAACAGATAAAAGAAGGAAAAAGAATAGCCATCATTAATAAATCAACAAATAACAGATGTTGCTTAGGATGTGGAGAAAAGGGAACATTTGTGCACTATTGGTTGTGTTGGAAATTGGTGCAACCACTATGGAAAATAGTATGGAGGGTCCTCAAAAACTTAAAAATACAACTACCTTATGACCCAGCAACTCTACTCCTGGGTATTTATCAAAAGAAATCCAAGACTAATAGAAAAACATATATGCAGTCTTATGTTCACTGCAGTGCTATTTATAATACCCAAGATATGAAAACAGCCAAAATGCCCATCAATAGATACTGGATAAAGAAATTGTGGTATACATATACAATGGAATATTACTGTGCCATAAAAAGAATAAAATCTTACTATGTGTATTTGTGACAACATGGATGGACCTAGGAGGTATTATGCTAAAATAAGTCAGACTGAGAAAGACAAATACCATAAGATCTCACTTATATGTGAAATCTAAAGAACAAAATAAACAAAACAGAAACAGACTCATAGATACAGAGAACAAACCGATGGCTGTTAGATGGGAGGGGAGTTGGAGGACTGGGTGAGAAACGTAAAGGGATTGAGAAGTACAAACTGGGAGGAGATCCAAGATAGAAAGTAGATCAACACTGTGACTGCTTCCTTTCATGAACACATTAAAATTACAACTAAATTATAGAACAATCAACATGGAGAGTCACCTGAAGTCCAGCTGAACAAGTTTTATAACTACAGATACAAAGAAGCCACGTTGAGACTGGTGGAAGGGGTAGAGATGTGAAACGAGCTAGCCCCAAAGCTCCATGTGGCAGTTGAGAACCGGGTGAGATATCTTGGCCGTGGAGGTTCTCCCCCAGAGGAGCGAGGGACGTCAGCCACAAACCAGTCACCCCAGCCCAGAGTACTAGTGCTGAGGAGCCCCACCATCTGGCTGTGAAAAACAGTGGGGATTCCGCCTATCCAGGTGGGACACAAGGCTGCAGGAAACGCAGAAGTCCTCTTAAACGGCCCACGGACAGACTCTCTCACTTGCAGGTACTAACCTTGTGCTCCATTGGCGGGAGGGACAGTAACATGGCAGGGGGCGAGGCAGGGTGTTGGAGACATATGGAGGGCAGACTGAGGTGTGTGGCTTCATAGCGCATGCTGGAGGACAGTCGCCGTTTTTCCTAGGGTCCTCCTCCCATGCAGCCAGCAGGCGGGCGCCATCTTTCCTGTGTTGAGCCTTCCCCCACAGGCCAAATCTGAATCTGATTGGCCTGGTGAGCTCCACTGCTCCACCCTGCTAACACAGCTGGGGCCTGTCCAGCACCAGAGGCACTTTCTCTGAGCAGCCAGCCCCGCCCAAATTGACTCTTCCTTGGAAAACTATTAAGAGTCCATGAGCCCCAATGGGGCGGCAACTGGCCTCAGTGTGCTCTGAGACTTTTGCTGAGTAGCTCCAGGCTCAGCACTGGCACAAAACCAGAGTCTACATTAACCTGGTGACCACACTCTTCCCACTCTAGTGACTCCCTGAGATCCTTCCTCACCCAAGCTGTGTACTGCATGAGGCTTATCAGTGGCTGAACCTTAAGGGACCAGCAAGTGGCAGCAGGCTTCAGGGTGTCCTGGCATTTGGCGGAGCTATCCCAGGCCCAGTACTGGTGGCACACATCCTTGGTTCACAGTGTGACGTCTCCCACATGCCCCCAGGGTTAGCAAAGGCAGTGAACAACTGTGGATCGCTTTGTAGCTCCTACGAGGTAGTCCCCGGGCTGGTCATAGACAGTGGTGACCTGTGCTGCCCTGGAGCACCTCTCAAGAGGTCCTAGAACCAACATACTTGGAGGCTGGCTCAGACTACAGCAGAGCACTGCCCAAATAAGCCCCACAAGCAGCACACCCAAACGATGGTCTCAACAGGCACCAGAGCCCACTGGAGTAAATCCCACTCAATGGGGTAAGCCTGTAAACTGTGGATGTGGCCAAACCCAATAGCCAGTAAGCCTGAGGGTTAATCCCACCTACTGACATGCCAATAGCAATCAAGACTCAGATATAACAGGCGGGTACACACAACCCATACAAGGGACACTCCTGGCGCATCTGGAGCACGGAGCACATGACAAGAAAGACTGTGCCAGGGCCCCACAGGACACCTACTACATAAGGCCACTCGGTTAAGAACGGGAGACATAGCAGATCTACCTAATACAGAGAGGCAGCCCAAATGAGGAAACAAAGAACTACATCCCAAATGAAAGAACAAGAGAAAACTCCAGAAAAAGAACTAAACAAAATGGAGGCAAGCAACCTACCAGAGAGAGTTAAAAACAATTGTTATAACAATGATTATATATGGCTCAGGGAAGTTAGTGAAAACTTTGACAGAGAGGACATAGAAACCATAAAAAAGAACCAGTCAGAAGTGAAGAATATAGGGCCGGCCAAGTGGCGCGATGGTTAAGAGCTGGCTTGGGATGCCAGAGGGCCCCGGTTCGGATCCCACACATGAGGGCCAGTGACACTGACAGCAACTTCTCTGTTCCCCTTCCCCCAATTCCCCAGCGCTGTTCCCATCCCCCAATTCCCCAATAAAAAAATCTTTAAAAAAAATAATAAGTGAAGAATACATAACTGAAATGAAGAATGCACTATAAGGAATCACTAGCAGACTGGATGAAGCAGAGGATCAAATCAGCAATTTGCAAGACGGGGTAACAGAAAACACCCAGTTGGAACAGCAAAAAGAAAAAAGAATCCAAACAAATAAGGATAGTTTTTAAAATCTCTGGGATCACATCAAGTGTAACAACATTTGCATCATAGAGGTACCAGAAGGAGAAGAGAGAAAGCAAGGGATTGAGAACCTATTTGAAGAAATGACTGAAAACACTTTCCTAACCTGGCAAAGGAAATAGACGTACAACTCCAGGAAGCGCAGAGGGTCCCACACATGATAAACTCATAGAGGCCCACACCAAGACACATTATAATTAGAATGGTAAAGGTTAAAGACAACGAGAGAATTCTAAACGCAACAAGAAAAAGGCAACTAGGAACTTATAAGGGAGTCCCCATAAGATTGTCAGCTGATTTCTCAGCAGAATCTTTGCAGGCCAGAAGGAATTGGCACAAAATACTGAATGTAATGAAAAGCAAAAGAACTACCACCAAGATTACTCTACCTAGCAAAGCTATCATTTAGAATCAAAGGTTAAATACAGAGCTTCATAGACAAGAAAAAGCTAAAGGAGTTCATCACCACCAAACCAGTATTAATGTTTGAGGGACTTCTTTAAGATGGAAAAAAAAGATCAAAATTATGAATAAAATGGTAATAGTTACATATCTATCAACAATTACTTTCAATGTAAATGGATTAAATGCTCTAATCAAAAGACACAGATTCAGCTGTGTCTGAATGGATAAAAAAACAAAACCCTTCACATATGCTGCCTACAAGAGAATCACAAGATTGAAAACATACACAAATGGAAAGTGAAGGGATGGAAAAAGATATTTCATAAAAACAAATATGAAAAAAAAAAAGAAGCTGGAGTAGCAATACTTATACCAGACAAAATAGACGTGAAAACAAAGGCTATAACAAGAGACAAAGAAGGACCCAGTAATCACACTTCAGGGTATTTATCTGAAAAAACATAAAAGCTACTTCGAGGGAACATATGTATCCATATATTCATTGCAGTATTGTTTACAATGGCCAAGATATGGAGGCAGCTAGGATGTCTGTTGATGGAAGAATGGATAAAGAGGAGGTGGTGGTACCTATATACAATGGAATATTGCTCAGCCATGGAAGTGAATGGGTTCTTTCCATCTGTGGTGGCATGGATGGACCTGGAAGTTATTGTGCTGAGTGGAGTGTAAGACAAAAACAGATGCAATGTGATTTGTGTAGCATCTAAAGAACAAAATAAACAAACAGAACAGAACCAAATACATAAATACAGAAAACATATTGATGTTTGCCACATGGGAGAGGGCCTGAGGGTGAGTTAAAAAAAATGGGAAGGGATTAGGAAGTACAAATTGGTTGTTACAAAGTAATGAAGAGGATGTAGGGCATAAGGAATATAGTCAATAGTATTGTAAAGCTATGCATAGTGTCAGATGGGTACTAGACTTATCGGGGGATCATTTCATAAATTATATAAATGTCTAATCACTATGCTGTACACCTGAAACTAATATAAAATACTGAATGTCAAGTATAATGAAAATAGTCATGGGGATATATAGTACAGCATAAGAAATATAGTCAATAATATGGTAATAACTTTGTACTATGTCAGAAGGGTAATAGACTTATTGGGGTTATCACTTTGAGAGGTATATAAATGTCTGATCACTATGTTGTTTTGCATACTTGAAACTAATTTTAAAAAAAGAAAAAATATGAGCAAATCAAATACATTATAAAGCATTGTTTTATCCCACAACCAAGTGTGATTCATTCCAGAGATGCAAGAATAGTTCAACATCCACAAATCAATCAACATGATGCATCACATTAAGAAAATGTAGGATTGGGCTGGCCGAGTGGCTCAGTTGGTTAAGAGTTGGCTTGGGAGAGCGAGTTCTGAGCAGCAGGGCCACCGGTTCAGTTCCCACATAAGGACCAGTGACGCTGCGCCCTCTACAGCTAAAATGGTGAACAACAGCTCGACCTGAAGCAGGGCTGCCATGAGTGGCCATCGATGGTGTAGGCTGCAGCCCCTGCTGCAGTGGGCTGACGTAAGCTACCGTGAGTGGCCGGCAGACAGCGTGAGCAGCTGGCAGCCGCCGTGAGCCACCATGAGTGGCCGTCCAATGGCCTGCGACTACCCCAGCCAGGAAGAGCACAATGATAATACCAACTTGCACCAGTGAAGTGACGTCCTCCACAACGAGGCTGAAGAACAAAAGGAAAGCAACTTGTCTTTCCCCTTCCCTGATTCCCCAACGCTATTCCCCTCCCCCAATTCCCCAATGAAATCTTAAAAAAAAAAGAGAGAAAATGTAGGATAAAAATCACATGATCATCTCAATAGATGCAGAAAAAGCATTTGACAGATACAATATTGACTTTTGATTTTTAAAACTCTCAATAAAATGAGTACAAAAGTATCTCAAAATAAGAAGGGACATATATAACAAACCTACAGCTAACATCATACTCAATAGTGAAAAACTGAAAGCTTTTCCTGTAAGATCAGGAACAAGATCAAAAAGTTGACTTTCGCCACTTTTATTCGACATAGTATTGGAAGTACTAGTCAGAGCAATAGGGAGGATAAAGAAACATAGCCATCCAAATTGGAAAGGAAGAAAAACTGTCACTATCTGCAGAGGACAGGCTTTTATATAGAGAAAACCCTAATAACTCCACCAAAACATTAGAAATAATAAATGAATACAGTAAAGTTGTAGAATACAAATCAATACATAAAAATCTGTTTTTTTTTAAAGATTTTATTGGGGAATTGGGGGAGGGGAACTGCGTTGGGGAATCAGGGAAGAAGAACAGACAAGTTGCTGTCCTTTTGTCCTTCAGTCTAGTTGTGGAGGACGTCGCTTCACTGGCCCATGTTGGTATTATCATTGCACTCTTCCCGGGTGAGGCAGATCGGTTGCCGGCCACTGGACAGCCGCTCACGGTGGCTCTTGGCAGCTCATGCCGGCTGCCAGCAGCTCACACTGGCTGCCAGCCACTGCAGCCTCACTGCAGCCTACGCCGTCGCCAGCGACTCATGGTAGCCCAGCTCCAGGTCGAGCTGTTGTTCACTATCTTAGCTGTAGAGGACGCTGGCCCTAATGTGGGATCCAAACTGGGGCCCTGCTGCTCAGAGGTGGCGTCCCAAGCCAGCTCTTAACCAACACACCACTCGGCCAGCCCTGTGTTTCTATATACTAACAATGAACTATCAGAAAGAGAAATGAAGAAAACAATCCCATTTACTACTGCAACAAAAAGAATAAAATACTCAGGAATAAACTATTGGGTTGTCGGAAAAGTCATAACGTATTTTTTCTGTTTTTTGTTGCAAAAATGTGTCATGACTTTTCCAACAACCCAATTACAAAAGAGGTATAAAACCTGTACATTAAAATCTACAAGACTGTTGAAAGAAATTGAAGATACAAAGAAATGGAAAGATATCCATATTCATGGATTGGAAGAATTAACATTGTTAAAATGTCCATATTACCTAAAGCAATCTACAGGTTCACTGCAATCCCTCTCAAAATTCCAATGGCATTTTTCATAGAAATAGAACAAAAAATCCTAAAATTTGCATGGAACTTCAAAAAACCATGAGTAGCCAAAATAATTCTGAGAAAAAGAACAAAGCTGGAGGTATCACACTCCCCAATTTCAAACTATACTATAAAGCTATAGTAATCAAAACAGTAAGGTATTTGCAGAAAAAACAAAAACACAGACCAATAGAACAGAATTGAGACTCCAGAAATAAACCCACACATAGATGGGCAACTAATTGATGACAAAGAGGCCAAAATTACACAATGGATAAAGGAAAGTCTCTTCTATAAATAGTGTTGAGAAAACTGGACAGACACATGCAAAAAAATGAAAGCTGTCCACTATCGTACACCATATACAAAAATTACCTTAAAATTGATTAAACACTTGAATATAAGACCTGAAACAATAAAATACATAGAAGAAAACATAGGCACTAAGCTTCTGGACATGAGTCTTAGTAGTTTTTTTTGGAATTTGACTCCAAAGGCAAAAGAAACAAAAAACAAATGGGACTACATCAAAATAAAAGTTATTCTACATAGCAAAAGAAACCATCCACAATACAAAATGGCAACCACTTGAATGGGGAAAGATATTTACAAATAATATTTCTAATATGGGGTTAATATCCAAAATATATAAAGAACTCATACAACTCAACAACAACAATAAAAGAAACATCCTGATTAAAAAATGAGCAGAATCTGAACAGACATTTTTCCAAGGAAGACATACAGATGGCCAACAGGCACATGAATAACATCAGTATTTATTAGGGAAATGCAAATCAAAACCACAATAAGACATCACCTCACATCTGTTAGAATAGCTATCCTCAATCAATCAACAAACAAGTGCTGGCAAGGATGAGAGGAAAGGGAACCCTCGTACATGGTTGGTGGAACTGTAAATTGGTGCAGCCACTATAAGTCAGTATGGAGGGTCCTCAAGAAAATTAGTTCTATATGATCCAGCAATTTCTCTTCTAGGTATTTACCCAAAGACTAAGAAACATTAATGAGAAAAGATATATGTACCCTATGTTCATTGCAGCATTACTTACAAGAGCCAAGACATGGAAACAGCCTAAGTATCCATCGATGGATGAATGGATAAAGAAATGGCATATATACAATGGAATACCACTCAGCCATAAAAAAGGAAATACTGAATTACCATTTGCAACGACATGGATGAATCTTGAGGGTACTATGCAAAGTGAAGTCAGACAGAAAAGGACAAAAACCATATAATTTCACTCATATGTGAAATATAAAACAAAAGATGAATGAACAAAACAAAAACAAATTCATAGTTACAGACAACAGATTGGTGGTTACCAGAGGGGTAGGTGGGTAGGGTGAGGGCAAAATTGGTAAATGGTGTTAAATATATGGTGAAGGATGGAAACTTTTGGTGGTGAGCACGCTATAGTGTATACAGATATCAAATTATAATGTCATACACCTGAAACTTATGTTATTAACCAATGTTACCTCAATAATAAAAAAAAAATTGTGTTGTTTAAGTCACTAAGTTTATAATAGTTTCTTATGGCAGCAATAGAAAACTAATACAATAGCTAAAGTTAAAAATTACAATGTACAACAAAGAAGCAAAAGTAGACAAAGACAGTATGAAATCTCCAAGGAATCCCAGGCAATCTTTTTCTATAAAAGCTTTCTCTGTAACTATTAACTGATGTGCAGAATATCAGGTGAATGACTGAGCAGAAACAAAAACAGCTTTCAGATTAACCAGCGTTTAATTTCATTTTGTGAAAAAAACCTTATAAGCAATCAGATAGGCTGCTGTTTTCTTTTATGTTTGTAACCTACGAGTTTGTACAGCGCAAATATTAACTAGGGTGAACTTGTAACTATGAAATTCTGTGTAATTCAAGAAGACATCTGTACCACACAGTCACTGGAAGACACATCCTTCTCGCTGATTACTAAACACTCACAAAAAATTCATAACAAACAAAACTGGAACTTGAATCATGATTATTAAAACACAAAAGCACTGGGAGTCTGGTCTTTTTTATTTCCTAGAACAAATTATAAAAAGCGATCCCAATTTCAACAGTTAAAAAAATTTTTTTATAGATAATAATCAAGTGCTTCCATAATTTTATGTATCAGCCTATGGAATTTTTTTCTTTTTCAAAGATGAGCTTTAAAAAATTGAATGTAGGCTCTTCTTTTAAAAATTTGAATAATTAATAGCCAATCTACATTTTCTTATGATTGTCATGGACATAGTCTAATGGCTGTCAACTTTCAGTTTTATTTGTTGCATTCAAAATTCACTGTATGATACTTAAGTATACATGATAAAGCACACACGCACTCTTCCTAAAACAATATTAAGATTACTACGCGTAGAGTTTACAGTTCTATAACAATTTTACATTAAACACTCAAAACATTGCACAACCACAGATTTGTGAACGGTTGTGAGAGAAAGCTGTATTTTGGTACATTAAGGCAGCTTCAGCCAACATTTTAAGAAGTTCTGAATATTTGTTGCAACAAAACACAAATTTGATAATTGAATATTCAATGTTTTCAAGAAATTTTAATCATCATGATTTGTAAAACTGTGGTCTTAAACATTTACTACTATATTCTTACCACATAAGACTTCCTAAAATCAAGATACTCGTCCTATGAGTATCAGAGATATCTTTTAAAAAGGAGGATTTACATTAACTATGAGGATGATTAACCCTGTGTTTAATTAAACAAGGGCCTTCAAACAGTTTCTCACACACATCTGTGAGGTAGGTTATTATCCACATTTTGTAGATGAGAAAACTAAATGAGGTCATGTGACTTGCTGCTGCCACAGCAGCCAAACTGAAACTGAGATTCCAAATTAGATTTTGTTCTTTGCTCTGAATTCTCTTTCCTTGACAAACGTTTTTAAAGGTTGAAATATAAAGATTGCTATTCATTGCATTCATTTTAAAAACATGAGAAGGCAGCCAAACTTTTACCTAGGTGACTTAAAAAGCGAAGCAACATAAAAGACATTTTTTTAAAAAAATGCATCTAATGAACAACTTGATGATAGGGTGAGGTCTGGCCAAAGGAACCCATAAACAAAAAGGCAAAAAGCAAACAATGTGAACATTTGTGGAAGGCAGATATAAGGGAAAATGAGAGGAATTAGAAAAAAAGAAAATACAGTTCAAACAAGTTTTCGACTAATTATTACTGTTCCTATAATTTAAAAGAGAAGGCACAATTAAGGTATTTTTTGTGTTTTTAGATCAGTGAATCTGTTTCTCTTTTCCATTTCAGGAAAATGTTATATCTGTCTAGAAAAATGGCCTTTGTAATAAAACTTACTTAAAAGGGGCTTTGAGCTGTGAAAAATGCATGTGTAAATTAGCAGCAAAAAATTAACGATGCAATTCTCCACGGCTAGAACATTCCTATTTCTCCTTGAAATTTTAAATCAATACAAAATAGCAAAACTTGAACAAACAAAAACAAGTGTATCACTCTATATGAACCTTGTCAAAATGCTACGAATGCTCAAAAAAAGTTTTCATGCTAGGATATTGTACAAATACTTTGTTTCCTGTAAAGAGCACTCTGCTGTAGAGTTTCCTTAATTGCACTTTAAATGTAACTGAAATTGACCTACCCTGCTTGTCCAAATAATCATGAGCTACTTCCATAAAATCTAAACTGCTTTAGATATAAACAATAGTTACCAAAAGTCCCATACGCAGTCACAGCTGCAAACTGGCGTTGCTATGCAAGGCTGGCAGTAAACATTAACATTGGCTCACAAAATTAACACAGGCCCACAGTCTGGTAACTTCTAGATCAACCTGATTTCTTATCAGGTTATGGCTGAAAAAGGTTAATTAAAATTCAATCCAGTCTAGACTGTGGGTCCTGTTCTCTTTTTGCTATTGCTGTTCAGTGACATCAAATACATCATAATTATATGTGGGAAAGACTAGGAAGGGCGCCAGCAACTTGTTTAAATAACATTTATATCATTTTTAAAGCTCATCAAACAAAAATAACATTTCAAAGTTTTATAAGGTTTGGGAGAATCTCTATCAGATAATAATAATTAGGTAGTTCATGAATAGAAATATACTCTATGAAAATAGTGTTTTATCATCTACTATACATATAAAACAAAAATTTTTCAATCTGTATAGGAAATTTAGATAAGCCTAATTCAGATAATAATCAAAAACTATGACAATTTCAGATAGGGGCTGGAGATAGTTTTACTTTCTAAAAAGATTGTACAATAAGAACCATGTAATAAAATTAAAGGACAAATCGTGTCCAAAAAAAGTTTCTTCGGTATTTTTTAAGCACCCTCAATAACTTAGAAGTACTTATAAAAATCAATATGCTAATTATAAATATTTCAGACATTTACACCTAGTTAGTACAATCAACTGGTTCAAATAATTAAACTAAGGAATACTCAGTTAAGACTACATTATGTCACTCTAAGACTTGAGAGGAATACATCTGTGTTTCTTTTTATTACTCCACCACTCAGATGTTTCAGTGATTCAAACTGCTCTCCCCAGAGGAAGTGGGTGTAAGAGCAGGGATGGTCGCTGAACACTTGTCTGGCATCACATCTTTACGAAGAGCTTTCTGGTCCTGCTTCCTCATCTGGAAAACGGTTACCTCACAAGGTTACTGTAATGTAGTAAAGAAGTTAATAGATAGGAAGGGCCTCTGGCTCGAAAAACCTAAAATAAAAATGTATGGAACGCATCCATCATTTCAAATCAGCCATGTTTTGCTTTATGTCAAGTACTCATGATGCTTTCAAATGTTTGGTTTTTCTGGATGACTTCTGCCATCTATATTCTAAAGGGCAGCTGTAGTTGGAAAAATATTCAAGTATATACCTTCAAAATGTCTCCCCAAACATATAGAGAATATTCACACTACAATAAAAACTCTAAATATATTAAAAACGGACACTAACATAAATCATTTGAGAAGATAGAACTTTAAAGCTCAAAGGTACCTTACAGGTTTTTTAATCCATCCCTCCCACTTTAGAAGTTACAAAAATGAACCCCGACATAGGATGTGACTTACCAATAGATTGCACGTATCCCTCATGCAGAATTTCTAATAAAGTAGAATCTCTGAAAATTGTTATTAAAATAAATTACATTCCATATTTAAAAAGTCACGGAGTGACAGGATGACCAGGTAAAGAAATGCCAGATTGAAAATGGGGGGGTCTTTTAAAACAAAAACAAAGTTGTGAACATGTTTAGCATTTAGATACTGAGATTTCACTTCACAACCATTAGCAGGATTTAAAATTATTAACCAGTGACTAGACATAGATGCAGTGTCTGTGATAGACATGTTCCACACTTCTATATTTTATAAGTGGAAGGTGCAGTGCTTCTATTATTCAGTATACTGCACATTAATAGAGCCTACAGATAAATCCAAACAGTCAAAAAACCTGTAACAGTTGTCTATGATTATTTTCTCAGTTATAGCTCATCATCTAATACTCAAAATCGATGTGTATTCCCTGAGTACAAACTGACTAGGGAATAAGAGAAAGCAAGCCCAGAATTATGAACTGTCATGGAAAACATATTTGCAGAAAATGCAGAATTGTCTATACTATGTATAGCCAATTCCCTAACATAGAAATTCTACCATTTCTGATTAATTTAGGCTCCTGGATTCTCTTTATAGATGGCTACTACCATCAAGGAATGCAAACATTAGAGGTTATAAAAGTGTCTCTTAAAAGTTTGTTGATCAAGGGGGCCGGCTGAGTGGCTCAGTTGATTAAGAGCTCGCTCAAGAGTGTGAGCTCTGAGCAACAGCGGTTCGAGTCCCCGCCCCAGCTGAGCTGCCAACAGGTGGCAGGATGGCTCAGCTAAAAAAAAAAAAAAGTTTGTTGATCAAAACAAAACAATTTACAATAGTTACCTACCTCTCTCCCTACAAATTCAATTTGACATGTTTTTTCCTACATTAAAGGATAACAGGGATTAGATCTAAATACAGTGCCCTATTTAAAAGTATTTAGAAAATGTTCACTGACTACATGTTTTGAAAGTAAGAATCAATGATATTGACTCATTACCCATAAAGCCTTAAGCATCAGTCAGTAGTCTCTTAGTATGTTTTCACAAGTAATCTTTTTAAAGATTTTTTAGTTACCCATTCAACACAAAAAATTTTGCCCCCAAACAATACCACAACCTGATTAAGAAAATCAAGGTGCTATGAAACACGCTGCAGACACACACAATTCTATTTAGTCCAGCATTCACTCAAGATGAATTTGTTCACAGGTTAAAACGAAATTATTCTGGTTTTGAACCAGATTCTCTACAACAACTGATAAAGGGAAAAGGAAATCTTAATTTTGTTCTTAACTACCCTAATTATGACAACCTGGGACAAGAATTTTCCTAAAATAGAATTTTCCAAATTGGTTTTTTACCATGGGATAGTAAGTTTAAAAAGCTGGTGGAATTAATTTGGGCACAGCAGGGTTAAACAAAGTTAAATGGTTTTCTTTTTTTCACAGGACTTATCAAAGTCATTACGGCTCTGATCCACTGTCATCCTCAGTGGAAGAGTAGCATGTAATATTTTCCAAACTTGCTCACATGGAACAGTTTTTCTGCAGAGCATCTCACAGGATGCAATTTGGGAAATACTGTTCTAGAATCCTATGGAGTCCATTTCCGTGATATTGCTAAGGCTTTATCTACAACCTAATAAAGAAGCTCTCCTCCAGAATTTTAACTGGTAGAAGTTGTTCCTGCTCCACATCTACCTACCAAATATCATACCCACAGTCAGCCAGTTGATAAGACTGGAATGTGGGAATGTAGTTAATTGATTCTATCCTCTCCCTGCTCATTTCTTTAACAAAAAGGCCCCTTAGACAATGTCCTAGTCCCTGTTATGCTGGTCTAAGCCTCCTGTAATCTGTTCTCTACAAAACAATTCTAGATTTACAGAATAGCTGTGCTTTAAAAACTTAAGCATACAAGAACCAAAACAGTGACCCTTGGTTCTCCTAGGATTCAACAGGTAACTACCAAATTGTACATATTCACGAATACTGGAAAGAATGAGAAAATAATATTTTTAACACACACAGAAAAAAAAAACCTATGATAATCACCCATATAAAGTAATTTTGACAGGAATAAGAGTCTAATATCTAATTTATTTGACTAACAAAGCTAAAATGACACTGGATTCCTTCCTGTTGTTTCTCGGCCTTCAAAATTGTTCAGGATTTTGTCACTGAGGATAAGGAATCACACTAGCTCCTTATTTCTAAGGTCATCCGATTCATAGTCAGCAAATGTTATGATGGCCTTGTTTTTTCCAAAAGAGGTATTTACACATCTGAAGAGGCCAAAATTATGCCATATCTATGATGCACAGCTGACTAAAACAACAGGACTACTGCTTATCCCTATAAAAGTAACCATAGAAAAAGCACCCTTTGGTGCCACTAGGTGGCAACCTTTCAAAGGTTTAAACTTAAAACATCTTAACTTCAACCCCACCCTCTTTCCCAACAAGGATTGCTTTTATTTTGATATTAAGAAGTCAGACTTAACGTTCTTTAAAAGATTTTTTTTTAAGTTCTACAAAACAATACGATGCAACATCGCAAACTCCTGACTCAAAACTATTTCAAGATAGACATGTTTGTCTTCCATAAACACAGGAGAAACTTGGTCTAACATTCTCATTTGCTTCTGGTAGAAAACATTATTTTTGGCAAAGAGAAACCTGTCAAGGCCGTTACTTTTCGTTTTCAAGAGCTTAATCTTTTCTAGGCTAGGTCAGGTGAATGAGATTGTTAATTACAACATACTAAAGAAAAATTGAATAAATACAAATTAGATAAATTACACATAATTTAAAAATTAAATACTTTTACTAAAACAAAATATAATCAATAAGCTATTATCTATCTACCCTGCTGTATATAGGTATTTTGTTTAAGATTACAAAACAAACCCCAAAACCTATACAAAGCAAAACAAACAAACTGGTTTTCCTTCAAATGCAATGGTGTGTGAATACATATATATATATATATGTATACAAGAAATTTTTTTTTAATATTTAAAGCTTCCCTACCCTAAGAGGTTCAATAGTGAAGGTCTATAGCCTATCAAGCTTTGGAAGTTACATAAAAACCCTTAGGGCCAGAACAGGGTTCTCAAATTGGATGGCTAGCAACCAAGGTATAGAACAAAGAAAGGTAACTAGGAAAGACTTAAAAGCTAAACCAATCCGCCACTAAAGATCACAATAAACAAAGACACTGGTGACTAGGGAAAGTGAGGGGAGGGGTGGCTACAATAACAAACTTAAACATCAGAAGAATTAATGTGTGGGATGCAGTATCTCTCTCTCTCCTCTCTCTCTCT
>NW_017732126.1:672674-720776 GCF_001890085.2 Hipposideros armiger | reverse complement strand
TCTCTCTCTCTCTCTCTCTCTCTCTCTCTCTCTCTCTCTCTCTCTCTCTCTCTCGCTACCACCACACACAATAAGAGGTCAAAGATAGGCATTCTCTTTTAAGAAAGGGGCTGTTGATACTTTGCTTTGTTTCATGTAACTGTCTATTTCATCATGCTTGGTGAAGTACAAAAATAAAAGAGCCAAAAAGAATTTGAGAATGGTAAGTTTCAAAGGCGTGTTTTAAAAAATGATATAAGTTTATGAAAGAGACAAAAGTTGTTGCAATTCCAGATGTCCCAATACTGAGTAGAACCTTGAAGGCTCTTAAAATATTATTCACAGAAATCTCAAGATAAAACCTCTAGTTGGTTACAGCTGTTTTTAAGGAACCAGGAAATTGTTACCTGTTTCAGGACCACAGCCCTTCTATTAAACACTAGAGATTATACTCTGAGTAGGCAAAAACTACTAGAAGAATTTGGCTTCTGAAATTCTGGGGCAGGCTTTTAAGATTTCACCATTTAAATACTATCTTACTAATGGTTGTTTGATTGTTTTAATCTTCTTGTGCAAAAGAATTGGATGCAAAAACACATCTTACAGCCTCTGAAATTTTTAGGAAGTAAACTGAATTTCCCTACACTAAAGAGTAAAGCAAGAAAGTGTCATCAAATCCCCCTTTCCCCCCCACCCCCACTGATTGAGATGGTTCCCAATGGAAGTGTATTGATCATCTGGAGTGAACTCACAACTTTAAATTCACCATCTTCATCAGTGTTCACCTCCTCAAGCGTCTGCGTATGTGATTTTATCACAGACAAAATAGAACTACAGATTTCTACAGGTAAATAAAATGTCCGACTTTTTTGTTCAGTAATTTCAATGGCATTGAGTATCCCCTGGCATATTCATGTCTGTCAATCAGCATTTTAGAGGATGCGATATGCATAAATAAAAACCATAATTTAAAGAATATATCTGATTTTCACAGTGCAATTACAGAAAGATATAAACTAGGGACAGGTCATCAACGGGCTAAAGTAGTGATCAGACTGGCACACATTTCAAAAAAATCCATGGTGTGACTGCCCAGGCGAGGTGTAACTGAAGACAAGGTGCTTCCGGTCAGGGAGCCAGTGAGGGAGCTGGAGAGCGAATGGCTCTCCGCAGTCACAGAATCAAAGCTTGATCTCGGTCTATGTAAGCCAGCAGCAGAGCAGGAGCGCTGAGGTGTCGAGGAGCCAGACCTCTGCTCCACCACTTCATCTGAAACGGACCAGAGAAGAGCAGTTGATCTGAAAGGCGTATGGGCCCAGCCCTTCCTAAGAAGCTGCTGTATTCAGAATGGTAAATAAACATATCTGAGCAAAGACAACTTAATAATGAATGTCATATTTGTAATGCAATGCCTTAGGAGCAGGGAGACAATACTACCTCTTCCCTCCACAATCATAAAAGATATCACTAATTAATCACAACATTTCCACAGTCAAATGTGACCCATAAATCCTTCCCAACATAAGATTCAGCATTAACCTTGAAATCAAACTGATATCCCTGCATATGAAAACAGCACATCCTTGAAGGCTTATTTTCTTACAGAATACCAATAAATAATCACTCAGATAAAGATAAGTTACCAATACACAGTGGTTCTGAAATTCAGTGCACACTAAAATTGAGGGGGGTGTGGGGGGGAGGGATCTTGTTAGAAACGTAGATTCCCTGTCTCCCAGGGCCCGTCTCCAGAGATCCTGATTTAGCAGGTCTGGGGGTAGGTAGTTCCCAAGAATCTTCATTTTAATAAAGAACTATGCATAATTTTGATGAAGGTGGTCTGGGGACCACATAAACAATGCTATAGCTGATGGTGGTTCAAGAATAAAATTGTAAAGCTCTGTTTAAATCTACTTCCTTATACCTGAACTCAGTTCTATTCTTGTTCCATCCAGCACCTGACCCTCAGTTTATTCTCTTTTTATCCCACATAGGTCTCTGAATGGAATAAGCACACCTGGTTCACCCAGTTTAACTCTCAGCACAGTAAGTACCTGGACAGGATGGCCTCCCCTGATTCCTCGATGGCCATGGACACTGCAATCCTACCTAAATCCCAGGAGAGGCCTATTGGGTCAACGTGGCCAACCAGGATGAGGTGAGTAGATGAACAGGGAAGTTTGGATCATATAACGCTAACAGTAATAAATATGAATGACGAAATGTGACAACCTGACAACATCAGATCTTTTAGGTAAAAATTGCTTCCCTGTTTTTTGCCCCACAGCCAACACTTCAAATGACTTTTTTATGCCAAGGAAGCACTTCTTTTCGGGAGGTGCTGGATTAGGGGGATTCTACACGTCTCTGGTCCTTTTTATTTTACTTACTAAATCTAGGTTACTTAAAACCAGTACATAAGACCTACCCACCACGTCTTTGAAATGATTTTAACATCTTGTCAACTAGTGTCAAGTTTTATCTTCTCAGAGCTCATGCCTGCATAGCTTCCTTACCATCAATGCTTTTAAAGTCCAAAAGATAGCTTCTATTGTCAACCAGGTAAAGCTGTAAGCTCATTTTCACATAGTTGCCAGTCACTGGGTTTTTTCTTCTTACACGAAGATGGTATGCATTCACTACCTAAAACGAGAAATCTTCTATAAGGAAAAATGTTACAAATAACAAACTATCCTTTTTGCAAAGAATATCAATACAAATAACGGATAGAGGTGGGGCAGAGAAGAAATTCCTGAATGATCCTTGTTTTATATTAATAACATGGTAGTTTAGTATTTATTTAATCCCCACTAACAGTACTGTTTGTGTATAGCAATTAAAATTTGCAGGGAGCTCAGAGATTATACTAGTATAGCATCTAGCCTTCATTCTAAGGCCTCACTCTAAAACATCAATAATAATTTTGGTTACCCAGCCTCAACTTGAATTGTTTACCTATGAATATGGAGTAGGAAGGAATAAAGGATAATTAACATGCTGATGGTTTGCATCAAGCACTATTAACAGGTAGAGTCACAAAATTTAAGTATTACAATAATCCTGTGAGAAAGATATGTGCCTTTTGAAGATAAGAAACCTACAACTCAGATAAAGATGATTCTGGGTTTGCAAAACAGCTATCAAATTAGTTCCAAAAATTTTTCAGTAAGGAATGTTAAAGATATTAAGATCCCTTTTTTTAATTAAATCAAACTGCTTCAGAAAATAGAACTGTTTTAAATGGTTTTAATAAAATATTTTACTTATGCATTTCATGTACAAATAATAATGAAAATCACTGATTTATCCAAACATGTCAAGTGAACATTTACATGGTATGTTTGAACGTTTTTCTTCTATCTTTAAAAATACATTCATAGTCCTCAAGAAAGGAACAAGTTACAGAAATACTTGAAATGACAAAATGCCCCCCCACAACATATACTCAAATAGATTTTAAATGAGTTTGAGCACTAATAAAAAAAAGTAAAATGTGGACTGAGAGTAAGAAAAATATGCCATAACTAAGGATTAAAAACACCAGCCAAATAAGAAAGATTTTTCTCAACTTAGAGAAAAGTATTTGTTGACTGAGTAAATATATCCTGATGGTATAATTTGTATTGACCACTAGCTGCTACAGCTACTGACAAAGAGGAAACAAAAGGGGAAAAAAAAGAAAACACTCCCTAAAAAATGAGAGAGAAAAGTAAAAACATACTACCTTTTAAGATGCACAACTTTTTATTGCTATAATGAATGCTGAAACAGGAAGACTATTTTCTCAGGTTGATTACTTTTTGTTTCTCTGCCAAAAATGCTATTTTGTAATTCAAAAATATGTAGGTTCCCAGCATCAACACTCTTCTTCCTTAAAGAGGTTTACTTGTTTTGTTTTGAATGCACATGGTATATTATTTTAATTTTTTTTTTTTAGCTGAGCCATTCCGCCACCTGTTGGCAGCTCAGCAGCAGCTTAGCTCGGGCCAGGCATCGAACCGCTGTTGCTCAGAGCTCAAATTCTTGAGCAAGCTCTTAACCAACTGAGCCACTCGGCCGGCCCGGGCCACAAGTGGTATATTATTGCAAAGAATGGGGTTTATCAGCCAGAAGCATCAAGACTACTAGATTTCTATCTAAATCAAAAACAATCTTTTTATTGACAACAGTACTCAACTCAGCAGCTCAGAGTAGCTTACTACATTAAAAAAACGGCTCCTACAAATGACTTAATATACAATTTCCTACCTTCCATTCAAAATCCAGCTGTTTCATAGCTCGGTAAACTTCAGCCATAATGTCATATGGTTTGCTTTGACTTCGAATTCCAAGATGCCACTTGGCTTTTTTTACAGCTAAAGATTTGGGTTTAGTCGTATTCAGAGCATCCAATGGGCATCTTGCTTTAGGGCTGTCTGCTATAAGAGGTGGCATCCTTTCCGGGTGAGGTTTCAGGCCTGGGGGAATATGCATGGCACTATCATCCATAAAAGAACCAGTTGGGGGACTGGAGGCGAGGTAGAACTCACTGGCCTGGTTCATTATTCTCCGATTGTCAATGATAAGATGATAAGCCACGGCAAGCTGGTCTTGAGGGTCGCCACTATATAAACTGTTCATGACTTCAGATTCTGTGCATTCAAACTTCTCACACACTTCTTTCACAGCCTCATCATCAATGACGTTAGCATCATAGGAGGGGTCTTCAGGAAATAAGTAACTGGGCAAATCTTGTTTAAACCATTCATGTTCTCTAGGAAAAATACCACAATACACTATTGTAAGAACATGCTTTGGCAAGTCCCCGATAATTTAGATGTGGGGCAATACAATATAACAGAATCAGAAAAGTCTGCTCTCAAGTCACTTACTAGTTATGTGACTCTGGGTAAATTAATTAACCCTTATGCTTGAGTAACTATGGGTATTCAGACCTGGGTATTTGGTTAACATTTTCTTTAAAATAAACAAAATGAGCCTGTCACTTCAAAGGAAAAAACTGGAGGTATTTGATGCCAATAATAAAATTCAAGATTTCAAGCAAAATTTTAGAATTATGTGTAATTTATATCTGTCTCCATGAGCTTGACAGGTTCCCAATACTTAAAGACTTTTCTGATAACTTTGTAGTGATGATCATAATAAATATGATTTTTGATACTGTTATAATAAAATGTGTTACCATTTGGAAAATCTCTCTAACTCAATAACCCAGTATTTTCCAAATGACCAACGCATGATATTGCAGAATTATACATGGGTAAAAAAAAGTTCCACTCAAAAGGCAAAACAGAGCAGTGGATTTTATTAAAGTACAATGGTTAATTGATACATTTTCTGTTTGATAACACAACTAACATGTTAAGGTTTGGTTTAGTATCAAAGAAAATATGCACAACTATCTGAAATGCTATTAAAACATTTATCACTTTTCCAACCCCTTACATGAGTGAGGTCAGATTTTGTCCATAGACTTCAACTAATACAACATATGGCAACAGACTGAATCAAGAAGTAGATATGAGAGCCTAGCTGCTATCTCTGATTAAGCCAAACACTAAGAGGATTTGAAAACTGTAAAATAATGCCACTCTGGTCACCAATTTTTTTGTTTGGGAAAATAAGGTTATTTTTCATAAAAGATGCTAATTAGGTTTATTATTATTTTCAAGTTAATTAAATATATTTTTTAAATGTCTCAGTTTTAATTTCTAATATGGTAAATATTTACAGTTATACCTGCATTTAAAAAAAAAAAAAGCCTTTTTGGAGACCTCAACTTTAAAAGTGTGAAGGGGAAGTAAACCAAGAGTTCAAGAACCAGGCTCCTCCATTTTCTTACACTTCTGAGCCTTTATGCATGATGCTACTATTGCCCCCCTAGACTATCACACCCCTTTTCACTCAACATGTACTATTCCTTCAGAATTGTGTCAGCAATACTACATAAGGGAATGGAGCACTCTCTAAGCTTAAATCCAGATCAATAATATATTTTGTCTGGATGCCTTCTATTAACTGATTCATTAATTTATGAATATTTACTAAGGGCACATTATGTCAAAAAATATACATTCCTTCACCTCACAGAGATTATATTGTAGCTGGATAAAGATTAAACAAATACAAAAATACATGGTTACTCACAAAAACAAATATATAGTGTAGTTACAAATATATAAACATGAAAATCCTGTGATAAAGATTCTGAGTGGACAATAGGGTAAAACGAGAGTATATAATTCAGAATGAGAGGCAGGTGATTAGGGAAGCAACTCAGTAATATTTAAGCAGATAACACAATGATTACAAGTCATCTAAGCAGAGTTGAGAAACAAGTACTCCCAACAAAAGAAACAATGTATGCAAAGACTCTGAGACATGAAAGAGTTTTGCCATGTTCAAAGAACTGAACTCAACCCACCATCAGGAAAGCATAATTAATGAGTTATGCGTTAGAGTGGCAAAGACATCAGATATTTCTGACAGCAGTAGGCTATAAAAATGGTTTTGGGATTTGAATCTATGATTAATGAAATTTTTTAAAAGGACGGGGTGGCATGATCTAATTTGCATTCTGTAAAGATTGTTCTGCTTGTGATACAGAAATTGAATTGAAAAGATAAAAAATGATAATAATGATGATAACACTACTGCAATGGTCCGAGTGAGAAATAATGGTGTGCCAAGGCCTGAGGGTATACAAAGATGAAACTTCTACAGCTTCTAGATTTTTCTATTATAACATTCCCACTTTTTTACAGTTGTTGATTTTTAATCTTCTCCACAAAACTGGGAGCTCCTTGAAATAGGGACCATGTCTTATTTAGCTCTACTCCAGTACCTAGTAAATACTCAATAAATGCAGAATAAATAAATGATGAATGGACACATGAAGTAAGAAGACAAAAATGAATCCATCAATGTGTTTATTTACTATATCAAGATAATAATAAGTATCTAATAAATGTTTAATAAAAATGACTGATAATATTAATTTTTCAAAAGAAATAATAGAAGAAATTATATTAGATGTCTAACATTTTAAAAAATCAATGATAAATAGGGAAGATGAACACTTTTGAATGAACTCCAAAAATTCACTCTCCCATAGAAGAAATGAGATTAACAGCAAAAATTGTCAAAATCAACGTTTTCAGAACTCCGGAATTCAACCAAAGGCTTACAACAATCTGAGAAACGTTTATTAAAAAAAAAAAAAAAAAAGGCCAAATCGCAGGAAGAACAGCAAGATTTATAATGGTTTAAGTTGCCCTATGTCCATCTACCTTTCCCCATGTCTACAGTAGTCTTGAAAACCAAGAGCCTCACAATCATGGTAGGCCAGGAAGCCAGCAGCCCAACAATCACTGGGGGGAAGATGGGGAGAATAGGTTTAGTGTCCTCCAAAAGTCCTACCCCCACAGAACTGTCATTATTTGACATGTCTGGCAGTTCCCTGGAATCCTCCACAAGCAAGCCTTGTCTTCATCTGACCTGACTCAGAGCTCCCTCACTGCAGCATTTTCCCAGGATAATTGTCGAAAACAAGCAATGGCAACTGTCTAACATCTCAGATGTCTAACGTGGCAATAAGAGTTGGAGCAAACAAGAAGCTGAACAAAAAAACTTAAAAAAAAAAAAAAAGTTAGAAAATAAGAGTTCCACAGGGGTCCTTGAAATACTCTGCTATATTTCCGGGACTCAAGAAGGCCACACACACACATGCAGTACTATGTGCACAAGGACCTAATTTCTCATCACTGGCTGACTTTGAGGCTCAGTGCTGGCAGGAAGTGAAGACTAAGGCAGATTTATGAACTTCTCAGAGCACTGAAGACATACTCCAACATGCACAGAATTCCACAGCAAAAGCTGGCAGCGTCATTAGATCCAGGAATCTAAGGAAGCCTCTATCTAATAATTAGTTGACCATTATGCTAACCAAGTAGAAACGTGAGTGGCTACCCATGACAAAGAACACAGACTTTATGGAATCAGTTCAGTGAAATCACTAAAAAAACAAGAGCAACAACAACATACGATTACAAACTCTAGATATATACCCAAAAGAAATGAAAACATATGACCATACAAAAATTTGTATATGAATGATCACAGCAACATTATTCATAAGAGTCAAAAAGTGAAAACAACTCAAATATCCATTAACTGATGAATGAATAAACAAAATGTAGTATATCCATCCAAAGAAATATTTTTCAAGCAAAAAAAGAATGAAGTACTGATACCTGCTACCCCGTGTAAGATCCTTGAAACATTATACTAGGTAAAAGAAGCCAGACTCAAAAAGCCACACACTGAATGATGCCATTTACGTGAAAAGCCCAGAATAGGCAAACCCAGAAATAAAGTAGATAAATGGTTGCCAGGGGCTGGGAAGAAAAGGAAATGAGGAATGCCTACTAACGGGTAAGTTTCTTTTGGGGATGATGAAACTATTCTGGGCTGTGATCGTGGTAATGACTGTAAAACTCTGTGAACATATTAAAAAACACTAAATTATACACCTTAAAAGGGCACATTTGTGGTATGTAAATTATATCAATAAAATAAATGTTTTAAAAAACAATAAGGAGGGAAATAAATCTAAATTTTTATTTCTAATTCATTAAACAAAGGACCATAATTGCTTATAATGAGAAAACATGCCAATTAAAAAGCCATACTTCCAGCTTTTGAGTTTCAGGAGTCAGTTTCTGAATTAACTCTACCAAGGCAGGCAGTCACTAAGATGTTTATGAGGGTTCACCTGCGACACTGTCAATTCATTTCACAAGGATTACAACACAGCCACCAGAAATCATGTCCTTCTATCACTACCTGATACCTGATTTTGATATATGACTTAAGACTTAAGAGTTATAAAGATTACCAATCAAATTTTAGAAACTTCCCAATGTGTTCAAACTTCTTTAAGTGAAGCTAAAAAGTCTTAATTTTATATATTCACTTAAAAATAATATTAATAGCTAACATTGTGTGCTGGACACTTTTCTAAGAGCTTTAATTCTATTAGGTTGAATATTTGCAGTACCTACAAAAATAGTGAATTCATATGGTTCAACCTAAGACTATTCTCCCAACAAATATACAATGTATAATGTAACTAAAGCAAAAAAAAGAAAGTATATGATGATAATAAACAGAAGAATCAGGATTCATACTTAGTTGAACTTCATACACTTCACTTTTAACTACAATAACATTAATAGCAATACTTAGCTTAAGATGCTTAGGGAAATACAAGATGTGATTTTTAATGAACACAATCTCTGTCTTGTCTACTACTGTATCCCCAGCACCTAGCATAGGACCTTGCAGAGTAGCTGCTAAATATTTGTTGAATAAATGAAAGCAAAATGATTAAATGAATGAGTAGATATTGAGATATATTTTCTAACCACCAACGATTTACCATCTTATAAAAAAATAAGATCTGTAGAGGAATATCTGCTAGATAGACTCTAATAAAAGAAATACAAAATACTATGGTATATTGGAGAAAAGACAGATGTCATAAAACTCATACAACAATTCAGATTAGTGGAAATAGTATAATTTTGAATTCAGGCAATTTCTGTGTTGAGCCCCACTTCTGAATCTTAATTCATATCAAACATACAATGCATGGCACATATTAATGCTTGGTCCCTAACTTAAAGGAACTTAAAATTTAATAGGGGCAAACAGGTACATAAAGGAATCATAACATAAGTTTTCTCTACTTCAGTTTCATGGTCAGTAAAATGAGATGAATAATAGCAACCTATTAACAGTCAATGCAATAAACAATGTCAAGTATCTAGCAAAATACCTGGTATATAATAACTGTTCAAGAATTAGTAATTCTTTCCCTGTTGAACTGTATTTTAGCAAATCAAGAATTCCCAAACGTTAAAAAGCTGAATTTGGATAAACGAAAGTGACGAAAACTACTAATTCAAGTTATCACATTATTTTAAGTACAGAAGTGAATGCCACTATTTTATACCACCTACATATGTATAAATTAACTCACCCTAGGAAACTTGTACTTACATTTTTCTTCTAAAGCCTGTACAGACACAAACATCTGTTTTAAAATAACAGTCAATACTTCTGCTCTTCCAAATGCATGTGCTAATCCAGGTACAAGTATATGATACCAGTATATCTAGTTTTCTTTCTAAGGAAAAGTCAATTAATTGAACTATATATTCTAAAGAATTATGAATACAAAATGTTTTTCCCTGCTAAGTTAATTTCCATAACTAAATCCGGTGCTAATTTACAATTTACATTTTTATGCATGAGGCCTGGAACACAGAAAGGAGGTGGCGGGAGGGTAAGAACGGTACACAAACGAAAGGAATTGGTCCTGGTTTGTGAGTTGTCTTGTAAATATTTAAATATTCCAAGTCACAGGTCTCTAAGTAGTCACTCTGGCTTATGAAGATAAGGAGAAGGATTCTGGAAAGATGTCAAAAGAATGTGTTTGTAGGCAAATACTTGATGAAATGTTAGATAAGAAAAAAAAGCCCTCTAGGAAACAGACCTGATAAGTAAAAAGTAGAAGGCACTGGGTCATCCTGGCCTGTGTGTGCTGCACAAAGGTCACAGTCATGGTGACACCAGCAACCACACTTCTCAAGGTTTCTCAGGAAAGAAGAAATTGTTCACCACAAACCCACTAGCAGCTATTTTTGAATTCAAAATCTTAGCAAAACTTTTATTTTTTATTTCACCAACCATATGTAAAATACCTAAATCTCACCCCATTTTCCTATGTGAAATTTATTCAAATACTTTCTGAGCATATACTATCTTCTTAGGCCTCTTAGCACTGCACATACAAACATCAGTAAGACACTCTCTCTCTCCTTAGTTACAATTTGAGAGAAAGACACAAAGAGAAATAGCTACATACAAAATGACAATGAAAGAATGAAAAAAGCAAGAACAGAATGTGGAAATCACAGAAGTGGAAGCAACAAACGTTAACTAGGAAAATCAGAAGTGATTTCACAAGGGAGGTGATAATGTGAGCGGAATTTGAAAGGACGAATGGAAATCAGGCAGGTCAAAAAAGGCAGAAAAGGCATCAGAGGCAAAAGGAATAGTATCAACAGAGACATGAAGCTGTAAAATATGTTATGTATGAGGAACAAGGAAAAATGGCACGCTAAAATGCCGTGCTAAAGCACTGATGTACAAGGAATGTGGTAGTGAGTGCAGGAAACGAGACTTCAGAAGAAGAGCCTTACTATGAAGGGCCTTGCATGCTTGGTTACCTAAGCCAAAAAGTTTGAAACAATCTGAAAAATTTAAAACATAAGTGACATGATCAGGTTTGTGTAATGAGGAAAGTAAAATTTGTATAAAGTGGTAGGACCTCGCATAAAGAAGGCTTTCAATTAGTGACACTATTGTTAATACTAGAATTATGTACATAACGGTAACCAAAAAAATATTCACCTTATGTCTTTGATAGTTGCTCGTTTCAGGGGATCAACCTGCAGCATGTGCATCAGGAGTGTGGCAACAGAACGATTGAGATATTCTGGGATATAAAAAACACCCCCTCGGATCTTCTTAAATAACGTAGGTACATGCTCATCATCAAATGGGAGGGTGCCACACAGAAGAGCGTATAAGATAACACCACAGCTCCAGATGTCAACTTCAGGACCTGCATACAACCTAAAAGAAAAGATGAAAACACAGACCTGAAACGCAAGTGTCACTTTTTCTCATCTACGAGGTACTCTGCTTCCATATAGACATAATGTGGACTTGGTATATATTGCTTGTCAATGTCTTTAATAAAGTCTATGGCCACGCCCCAACACTCAATGGTTTTCCTCCATAGAGAATAATTAACTGGTCTAACCAATTACTATTCAAGTTTTCCAAGAGAAAATGGTATTTTTATTTTCTTGGCACAAATTCATTTCACTGAACTTATTAATTGACTAATTAAAAAATATAAAACTTTCTATGGTTAGTTTTTGATAGAAACATCAAAGTAGATGACTATAAACTTGAAAAAAAATACTATATAGTGCATTGGCTAAATCTTTTTACTATAAAACTATTACCAGAAAGAAAATGGCTATATAATAGCATTTCATCTCTGGCATGCCAATCTTAAAGAATATTTGAAACTGTAAAGTACCTAACTAGTCCTGTGGCAATCTCTTTGACAGTATTTACCCTGTATCACATTATCCTGAGTACTTACTACTTTCATTTGAATCACTTGCTAGCTCATGGTACTAACATTAGCTTTGCTCCAGAAAACCTATGCCTAGAAGATTATTCCTTTTTTTTCTTACCCATCTATAGTATTAAAATTCCCCCAATAGCACATTACCAAACTCAAACCTGAGTCTGAGGTAACAAAGTATTAATAAGTCTCTATCATTCCAATTAAAAGAATATAATCCATTTCAATAAAAATTGCTGTCCATCATTTACATCATTGGCTGTACGGTCCAAACACCTATATCTGCTACCTGTGATAATTCGTACCTTTTCTGTCTTTTCTCTCATAGAATTGTGTTAACTTTGAAAATCAGATATGGTTCACTGTATGAGACTTGGGTTTATCACTGCATTCTGTATAAACATTTTAAAAATGTACCAATGAGTAAGCTACTTGTGCAGTTTAATTCATGAAACGACAATATTGTGCCTCCAAAACCTCATCTTCCAAAAACAAAATATAAAATACTGTGTATACTTTATAAAAGAATATGTAAAACACTATTAAAGGATCGTGTCTGAGAAGTAAATGATGACACTAGCTTAAATTTAGCAAATGCTTACTTTCTCATGTGCACTTTTCTAAAATGAAAAAAAACATGATTTATTTCAGTCATTTTTAATGGAAAACCTCCTTAAATACATTCATAACAAAATCTAAATTAAATATTTAAAAAATTGTTTAATATAAATACTGTCTCTTCAACAATGAAAAAAATTAAAGGGATAACTCTTTCTACTGTGTTAAAAATCTTACCTTCCAAAGAGAATAGATTATAATTAAATGTTATCAGAATGAACAAAAAATTACAAAAAGCTACTCCTTACTGATATATAATTACCTGCCTGAGATTACTTCAGGTGCTGCATAATTTGGAGATCCACAACTAGTTCGCAGAAATTCACCATCTGACATCATATTAGATAATCCTGAAAATAAGAGTAATGTTTACCTGGTGCTAGACATTTTTAAAAGTAGATATAGATAAATGTATGAGGAAAAATGTCAAGTCTTTAATGCGCTATACCTCATGTTTTTTAATAAATAAAAAAAAGCGATGGAAAGCATTTGTTAGACTAGAAAGAGACCGCTTCAGAGAGCTATTATGACAAAAAAGCTAAAACACATCACATGTATGATTGAAATTAAATTCCTTTTCTAAATAAGAATGTCGATTCACTTCACAAATGAGTGAACTATAAAATTTTACATTATATGAACTATAAAATTTAAAAGCATCAAAATATTACCAACTTCTACAGTTGAAAGAATAAAATAGAGACTACTACTTTTTTTTTTTTTTTTTAGCTGAGCCATCCTGCTACCTGTTGGCAGCTCAGCGGCTGCTCAGCTCGGGCTGGACTCGAACCGCTGTTGCTCANTTTTTTAGCTGAGCCATCCTGCTACCTGTTGGCAGCTCAGCGGCTGCTCAGCTCGGGCTGGACTCGAACCGCTGTTGCTCAGAGCTCAAACTCTTCAGCGAGCTCTTAACCAACTGAGCCACTCGGCCGGCCCGAGACTATTACTTTTTAATGCTATGTTTTCAAAAGGCTATGTTTTCAGATTTATAACAAAATCTCTAAGTAGAAATCAGATAGGCTCCAATTTATAAAGATTATGTTCCAAAAGTTTTTAATTTGGAAAGCTTTAATTGAACATAGAAAAAATAACCTATTGAACCAAAAATCTAGCTGAATTATAGTACTAAATGAGTTTCATGATTTAGAGCAGGAAAAGAAATAGGGTAACTAGTTTCCTGGTTTTTAGATCAAAGACAAAGAACTGACAGAAGTTTTAAATAAGCAAAGCTGAACTCTAGCACCCTTCCATCTCTCTTTCTATAACCTCTCACTTCCTAACCCTTTTCCCAAACACCCCACTATGGCATCCTTCCCAGGTATGGAAAGTGTTTGATGCATGAAAATTACATTTTACCATTTCTATTACCTCCAACAAAAACTCCTATTCTTTTATCAAGTTGTTAGATGTTACCCAGAGATCCACTGGCACTGTCCTCATCAATTCAAGCTGATAAAGCTCTAACCCTGCATGCAAATTTTCAGGTACCTCTGTTTAAGCGCATTCATCAAAGAAAATGCCCATTTTTCATTAGACTTTCAGTGGAGTTTGTGGTCCACATAAAAACAGTGAAGTTTCATTTCCTTAGTAAGAAATGCAGATTGAATGGCTTTACCTTGATGCTAGCTAGCCCTCTAACTTCTCTAGAAGTGTCTGCATTTCTTTTTAAAGTGTGCTTAAATAAACAGAACAAGCTGGTGTGGAGACTACAACTAATCCTTTTCCGTGGTACAGGATTTGTAGTGCTGTCACTGAAAGTTCTTAGTTCCGCAGGAGTGTTACACATTTGAAAAGGCAGCCAGTACATTTCTGAACAACCCTGGAGTTCCATACCAAAATCGGCTATCTTGGCATTCATGTGTGCATCCAAGAGTACGTTCTCTGGTTTCAGGTCTCGATGAACAACCATGTGCCTATGACAGTAATCCACAGCAGACAGGATCTGCTGAAAGAGCCGCCTGGCTTCCATCTCCTCAACCTATCAGGTATAAAAGAAGCTGCACTAAGAATATTTGGGACATCTACATAGCAAGAGCTTTAGTTTCATAATCAGCCTATGACTGAGTAAGCTCATTAGAATTGTGTTAGAATTCTTAACAAGTCAGACAGACAAATCCAAAACTTGCATTAAAGCTCAACATGTCATTCAACAGGTTTTGGGTTTTTTTTCTGCTGCTAGGCAGTAATACTTAATTTTCAATTAATATTACTAAACGTGCACAGGTTTGGGGGAATTGACAAGTAAAACATAGCCTAAACCAGAACTTGAGTGAAAGTGCTAAAAAAGGAAATAATTGAAGCTTCAACATGGAACAGATTTTTCATTTTGAAAAGCATAGGCATGTTAGCAATTAAATAGATTTCCGAAAATCAGTATTTCAAAAGGTGCACTTTTTAAGAAAGAGAATATGTCTAATAATCTGTATGTGTAGTTGAACATTATTACCAAAGCAACCCCAGCTTTGAAAATATCTTTGTGGCTTGCTATTTGCCACTACTTTCCTCTTTTTAAGCTTAGGAGTTTATTATCATACTAGATACTGTGTTACTCACCCGTCCATGTTTGCAGATGTAGTCGAACAATTCACCACCAGACACATATTCCATCACCATAAAAAAATCTGTTGGGGTGCTGATCACCTGGTATCTTTTTCGTAAATACAAAAGAAGTTAATAAAAAGTTATTATAACCAAAATGAACCCCATATATCTTATTCTTGCTACCATTTTATATTCTAGTGCTTTATAATATTTTTAAGATTGCAAAAAATTGCATGACGTTATCAAAATAATCAGAAAGCTATAAACATGGAGCTTTACAAAATTAAACTACTTTCTGGGGCCGGCCGAGTGGCGCGTTGGTTAAGAGATGGCTTGAGACGCCAGAGGGCCCCAGTTCGGATCCCACATATGAGGCCCAGTGACACTGCCCTCTACAGCTAAGATGCTGAAAAACAGCTCAACCTGGAGCTGGGCTGCTGTGAGTCGCCGGCGACCATGTAGGCTGCAGCCCCTGCTGCAGTGGGTTGCCATGGGCTACCGTGTGTAGCCAGCAGCCAGCATGAGTGGCCAGGAGCCGCAGTGAGCGGCCGTCCAGAAGTGGGCGACTGATCTGTCTCACCCAGGAAGAGTGCAATGATGGTGCCAACTTGGGCCAGTGAAGCAACTTCCTCCACAAATAGACTGAAGAACAAAACAACAGCAACTTGTCTGTTCCCCTTCCCCCAATTCCCCAGCGCTGTTCCCATCCCCCAATTCCCCAATAAAAATCTTGAAAAAAAATATATATATATGTATATATATATATATATATATATATATATATATAATATTTGGGATTTGCTTCAAAATAATTTAAGGTGGGAGAAGTAGGAAGAAGCAGGTAAAACAATACACTGACAATTGTTGAAGCTGAATGACAGATACATGAGGCTTCATCACTTTACTTTGTACATATTAAAAATTTTCCATAGGGCCAGCCGAGTGGCTCGTTGGTTAAGAGTTGGTTTGTGTTGCCAGCTCTGAGCAGCAGGGCCCCAGTTCGGATCCCACATTAGGGCCAGTGACACTGCGCCCTCTACAGCTAAGATGGTAAACAACAGCTCGACCTGGAGCTGGGCTGCCGTGAGTCGCCAGCGATGGCACAGGCTGCAGTGGGCTGCCGTGTGCTACGTGAGTGGCTGGCAGCCAGCGTGAGCTGTTGTGAGCCGCAGTGAGCAGCCGTCCAATGGCCAGCGACCAATCTGCCTGAGCCGGGAAAAGCACAATAATAATACCAACATGGGCCAGTGAAGCGGCGTCCTCCACAACTAGGCTGAAGAACAAAAGGACAGCAACTTGTCTGTTCCTCTTCCCCGATTCCCCAATGCTGTTCCCTCTCCCAATTCCCCAATAAAATCTTAAAAAAAAAAAATTCCATTAAAAAAAATTAAATAGATTAACATATGTATGTGTGAAAGTAATCCACAGAGGACAAGAGCAATAAAATTTATTTATTTGTATGTTTCTAGGTACTCAAAGCTGAACACATTAAAAAAATAACAAAGAACATTAACTCCATTGGACAAAATAAAACTTTTCCTAAACTATTACGATCCCCCACACACACACACAATTTTACGAAAGCAAAAACTTTAAAAGCAAAACTATAACATTAATGTTTTAACTGACGACTGTATTTAACACCTACAAATGACCAATTGTTCTACTTTTTAAAATAGGTTTGCTTTGCTTATAAACGATTATCCATAGTTTGATAGATCATGAGCAACATCTAATTCACACTGAGTTACCCATATATTTAGGGCCACTAAGTCTAGCTGTGTGGTTTTCACATGGCTTCAAGGCACCAGGGGAAGGCACAGGTAGGAGCAGAGAAGCGGCCCAGGTGCCACCCGTTAAGTAGTTTTGGTAATTAGTCCACCAGACGGGGAACATTTTATCAATGTGCACAAAATCAACTATGTGGTGGATGGTGGTTCGAGTTCTATTCCTTATTAAAGAGAAGGGGGAAATGGCCAGGAAGTTAGTGATATAACTACATATTAGAAATTTTAAGAGAGGACACATCATGTATGAACACTTGGAAAAAGTAAAATATTAAAGCTATAGTACTGAAAATGATTACAGATTTTCAGAACAAATATTTCCACTAGCAATCTTCAGTCTTCGGGATGAAAAATGACAAGGTGCCCCCACTTACATAAAATAAACTATCCATAGTATAACTGAGGAATAAGATGGAGAGTACTTCAAATGAACTGTGGAAAGGGAATTTTACTGAGAACTCGAGAAGAAAAGGCTCTGTAAAAGCCATCCTAACGGGCACCGAACTCTAATTGAATAAAGTGAATAGTGTAGAGCAGGGGCACTTACTATGCCACCTCACTGTAGGCTAATCTGATTTATTAACAGAATTCTCAATCACTTGGCTGCTCTGTACATCTTTAGGGCATAAGAGAAAAGAAGGGATGAAATTCTAATAAATTTAGCAGCTGATTTTCCCAAGCATACCACAGGTCTTCGATAGACAGACATTACACAAGCATTCTTTACGAAACACGAATCGTTCTTCAGCAGGTTCCTAATTAGAAATTTTCAGGCATTTCCCCTGTTGCTCCCAGGGCCTGAATTAACCAGGCCCCTGCCCATCTCTGTAGTTCCGGATCGCCCTTGAGTCCCACCACGGCAGCGCACTGTTTCTTTGACTTGAGTCAGGCTGCACTTCCTCCTGCCACAGCTCCTATAAGCTGCTCCTGCTAACCTGAATCCTACCCACCCTTTAACTGGTTACTAATCATCCCTTAGATCTCAGCTTAAAGGTCACTTCCTAAGTGCGGATCAAGTCCTTTTTGCTCTCCCAGGATCATTTCCCTCAGCTTCAGAGCATGTATCTCAGTTTGTAATTATACCTTCATTATGATGATTACATTAATGAGGATGCACTTAGTAAAGTATCTATAACAAAGTAGGTATTTAAATAAATATATAAATTAGCACCTTTCAATAATGTGAGCAGCTTGGAGTCAAACCCAGATTAATCTGAGAGTGCAAAATTACAACAAAACCTTAAGAAATAAAATTTTCATTAACCAGAATGAGGTGGGGACAAAGGGAAACATGACGTTTAGAAGAAAAAAGCAAAAGAAACAAATGCAAATTTAGTGAAAAAGGCAATTTCCAGGATATGTTCTAAACCTGGCTAGGGTAAGCCAAACATTTTGTGCCCTCTAAAACAATAATTAATCACATTGAAGCATTATAAAAAATTCAGTCATTTTCTTAATACAACAGAAAAGGAAACTGATGTGCGTTAGATAATTTTTCAGAAACCATATTTCTAATTAAGCAAAAAAAAAATTCAAACACCAAAAAAAAAAAATCCATTTAAATAGCATATAAAAACTCAGGAAAAAAGAAATCCTTCTAAAGCTAGTCCAAAAGAAAAACAAATCAACATTTATGAGTATACCTTTTTGATGGCTATCGCTATAGATATTTAAAAATATTATTTATACAGCTATGTACAGAGGATAATATTTTTCTTTAATTAGAACTCAGTTATAAGGAAATGAAAGAATCATTATCCTTGGTTCACATCACTTACCTTTACTGGTCCATGAGTGGTTTGCTTTTATTTAATTATTATTTTTAATAATCTAAGTACTTACAAACCCATCACCCAAAATAAAAAGCCATGACCCTGACAATAACTTCCTATCTAACCATATAGTAGTCACTGTCCCCAACCCACTGCTTCTCCTCACCCAAGGTGGCCCCCATCCTGAATCCCATTCATCCCTTCCTTGCTTTCTCTTTTATCAGTTTTATTTATATATGTACAAATGTGTGTGTGTGTGTGTATCACTCTCTCTTCAGATGTATGTAAAGTATGTATTCATATGTGTATTTTTATTTTAATTGTTCTTAGCTTTTAAAAAAGGCTATCATTCTACATGTAACATTGTGGGACTTGTTTTGTTGCGATTCATCCACACTGTCTGGTTTGCTATGGTTATTTGATTTGACCATTGCATAGTATTCCATTGTATTTATTCATCTACCCTCCTGTTAATGGAGCGGCTATGTATTCATCCAATGTACCACTAACAGGCATTTAGGTTGTTTCTACAATTTTGCTATCATAAATAGCGCTGCTGTGCTGTGAACATTCCTGTACACGGCAAGATTTTATCTTTGATATGTACCTATGAGTGAAATTGCTGAGCCACAGTTTATCTGGCTTCCCATCTTACTCGGAGTAAAAGCCAAAGTCCTTACAGTGGCCTATAATAGCTTACACCATCTGGCTCCCTTTTATGTCTCTGAATTCGTCTCTTACTCCAATTCCCCCGAGATCGCTCTGTTCCCTTGCTCTCTGGCCTGTGGGACTTTCCACCTGAGAGCCTGTGTATTTGCTGCTCCCTCCCTCTGTTATTTGCCTCTTCCAGATATCTGCACAGCATATCTCCTCGCTTCTACACTAACATACAATATATTTTACTAATCTAGGGTTTATTGTCTATCTCCTCACCGTCCCCAACCACACCCACACACAGCCACACAAACATAAGCTCTATAACAGCAGAGAATTTCCTTGTCTTTTTGTTGGATGACATAGCCCCATGCCTAAATGGTGCCATTTGTTGAATGAATGATGGGATCAACAAGCGAACTTTCTGGCCTTATTTTCCTCCATTATTTTATACATACTCTGTGCCATCTGCCAAACCAGACTGTGTGTGACCAACACACCATGTTCTTTACACTTTCATTATTTTGCTCTTGCTTGTCCTCCTAGAATCATCAGGACCTTGTTTAAATGTCACCGCTTTACACGTGCTATAAATAATTACTGAACACCTACTATTGTGCTAGGTGCTAGGGAGATAAAGATGATATTTGCTATCTCCACTTAGAAGTCTACTGCGATTCGCAATTTAACATAGATCAAACAGTATCCTTAATGTTCACCCATCCCCCATCATACTCCTCCATTCTTCCTATCTCAGAAAATGGCATTATTTTCACCAACTAGTTACTCAAGACAAAAGCCAAAATCCCAATTGCTCAGGGAAAATTTTTTTTAAAGATTCCTCAATCCCTTTCTTTTCCTCAATAATTCATTAGTTCTACCTCCAAAACATATATGGGATCTATCGATTTCTCTCCATCTAGATCAGTACTGTCCAATAGAACTTTCTGCAATGATAGAACTTTTACATTGTCTCTGTCCAATACAATATCCACTAGCCACATGTGACTATTAAGCACGTGAAATGTGGCTAGGATGGCCAGAGAGCCAAATTTTTTATTTGAATTAATTTAAATTGATGCCACATGTGGCTAGTGACTACTGTATTGGATAGCACAAATCTAGACTATCACTTTAGTTAAAGCCACCAGAATCCCTCAGCTGGACTATCACAATAGCATCCCAACTGGTCTCTCTGATTCCACTTCTGTCTCCACACCCATTCTACACTCTAGTTATACCATGTCACTCCTCCAATTCTCTGAAAACTTTCCATTTAGTACAAAATCCAAACCTCCCAGCAAGGCCTTCCAGATGCTACAATATCTGGTCCATGTCTACTCTCTGATCTCGTGAACTACCTCTCTTTCACTCACTCCGCTCCCGACATTATAGAAATTTTTTTCCTACAACACTTGAAGATTATTTCATCCCTTTGAGGTTGCTGTTCCCCTTCCTTTGAGAACACTGTCCCTAGATCTTCATGGCTAGATCTTTATCACCCTTTAGGTCTTAGCTCAAACCTTACGTCTTCAGTAAGGCCTCCCCCACAACCTAGTTTAAATGAGCACTTTCTCCCTTCCTAGTCACACAATGACAGCATCATGTTTGATTCTCCTCAAAGCACTCTTCACAGCCTAAAGAAATCTTATTGATTTGTTTACTTAGTACCTAGATGTTGCTAGAACATAAACTCCACAAGAGCAGGGACCCTGTCTTTCACCATTGGATTCCTAACGCCTAGAACAGTACCCATCAGGTAGTAAGTACCCAATAAACATTTGTTGAATAAATAGAAGAACGTAGTTCCTGCTCCATAAGGCTAAAAGAATCCAGCCTTCTGGGAGATACTAATAAGAAAATAAGCAATTACAACATGATGTCAAGGGCTTTGGAATGCTGGGTGCTGTGGGAGCAGAGACGATAAAACCTAACCCAGTCTTAAGAAATAAAGTAGGTTTCCTAGAGATAATTGTATTTAAAGGCTAAGATCTAAATGATGAGTTGGAATTGGAAGCCTAGAGGAAGGGAGATGTGGAGAAAGTTTTCCGAGCACGAGTAACAATCGAAGCAAGAGCTTTATTGTACTTGTGATCTAACGACAAGAGCGGAGAGAAATGGATGGATTCACGGGACACTTAGGAAAAAGTGTTGTTGAACTTAATGATTTCTTGTTTATGTAAGGGGTGAGGGAAAGGGGAAAAAGATGATGCCCAAGTTTTGGGCTTAGAAAATTGCATGAATGGTATTTTCATTAAAAAACAAACAAACAAACAAACAAAAAAACAGAAAGAGGAGTAAGGGAGTAAGTTCGGGAGAAAGACAAGTTCAGCTTAGTTTCAGATGACTCTGTGACTTCAGGATGGAATCATCCGATAATGAGCTAGATGAATGTGTTCAGAATTCAGGAGAAAGAATGACTCAGAGATATAGATTTGGAAATCTTTAACATAGAGAGAACAAATGACACTAAAAAGAGTTCACTAAGAAGATTACAATAGATCAGAAAGCTGAAATACAACAATATTTAATGGTCAGGCAAACAAAGAGGGGACCATAAAAGGAAGTCTTAAGATGGGGCAAGAACAACAACAACAAAAAAACAGAAGATGGTAATGTTAGAAACCTAGGGACAACATTTCAAGGTGGTGGTGAACAATGTTAAAAAGTTGTCCATAGGTTGAATAAGATTAAAACTAAAAAAAAAAAAAAAAAAAAAAAGGAGAGAGAGAGAGACAGGCAAAAGCATCTGTACCAAATTAGGAAGTATTGCTCTTTTCACCAGTTAAAATAAAGTTTCCCTAAGAACTATGCGAGAAAGAAAAACAAAGACAAAAATTAATTCAACAAATTCTAATTCATGGGAAAGTTTGAGTTTCTTTTCAATCCTGTTTATTCCTCTTAATTTTCTCCCAGTTGTTTTTTCTTTCTTCAATTCGAGTTAATAGAGAAATCGTGCAATAAATATCCTTCATTCTTGGTATCTAGTTTACGAACTTTCTTGCTAACTCGAGAGGCCCATTCTGTAACAAGGAAACTATTCTTGGCAGCTCGCCCAAGACTGCACATAACAAACAAAACCACTAAAAGTCTCAGGTCGCTCTCGCTGTTTAAATCACTAACACTAATAGAAGCTATGTCAGTCAGCTTGCTCTGTAGCAAGAATACATGAGTGCTTTTTTTTTTAATTCAGATCTACAATTAAAGAGGCGATGTAGCTGAGTGAATTAAGCTCAAAGCTGGAAGCCAGAAGCTTTACACATCAACTTCATCTATGCCAATTACTTTCTGACCAACCCTAAGAACGTTCTATAGAACTCCTTCAACAGAACAAAATAGCCAATCATTTTTAAAATTCTAAACCAGAATGAAATAATCAAACTAAAATTAAACAATTATAAATAATTATAGAAATTGAGGCAAGAAAACACTGGTAGATATCACATCAAATATAAATCCTCATGACAATTGCAACTGCTCACTCACAAAACCTGATTTGTGTTTATAAGAACAGCACAGGGACTCGGGCTCATACCCTAAATAGGCAAGATTTCCTTGGGGTCATTCAGCGTTGTCCTTCTAAGGGAAGAGGTCAAGAAACAAGGCAAACACATAGAGATCTCTCCCTTCTCCAGTCTCACTTTGGTATGTGATGCTTTTAGTTTGGCTTCCCAGCTTTCTCCTCTTTTAGGAAGTGGCCACTCAGCAAGGAAGAGCAAAGAGATTTAGCTTAGAAGTCACTCAATAACTAGAATAAAGTCATCGCTAACATGGGAGTCGGAATCAGATACGAACTATTTCGGTTAACTGAAAGCGGTTTGGAATCATGAAAGAGGACTGACTTTAGCTCCTTGGTGACCAATGGGTCAATGCACATCAAACACTAGGCATCATAGCAGTGCGAACACATTTAATCCTGAAATAACACCATGAGGTATAGCCATTTTAAAGTTAAGGAAACAAAGAATAGGAGAGGTGAGTCACTGAGCTCATAGGTGGTATTTTAATTCTTACAATAATCTTAAAAATCCTGTATATACATATTCTGAGTCATCTAGAATATAGGTCCTAGATAACCTTATCATAAAATACTGCCGTGCAACTTCAGGGCCCTCATTTCTTGTTTATGTTCATAATCAAGTGAACTTCAAGTGAAGATCAAATGACACTGCAGCTCACTGTTAGGATGAAGTTCTCATGGTAGCGGTTGAGAACAGAGCCATCACAGGTTACCCAATGGCACACCAAACCCAAGAAAAGCCTTCTCTAAACAGTCAGAGGCATATGCACGTTGTTGGTAAGATGCGCTGAATGGGGCCCCATCACTCAACACACCGATTTGCAATAGTTCACTAGCAATAAACGTAGCTAGTGAGAGCTAAATGCATGTTCCAAATCCCAGCAATAACTAGATCAGCCATTCATTTAAGGATTTCAAGAATGCTCAGTATTAGTTTCTTATTGCTGCCATACTGGAAACTTAGCAGTTTAACACAACAAACATGCATTTTCTTATATTTTTTACAGGTTAGAAGTCTGGCACGTGTCTCACTGGGCTAAAATCAAGGTGTCAGCAGGGCTGCACTGCCTTCTGGAGGCTCAAGGGGGAAATCCACTTCTTTGTATTTTCCAACTTTTGGAGACTGCCTGCATTCCTTGGCTCACAGTCCCCTTGCTCCATCTTCAAAGCCAGCAACAGCCAGCTAGATCCTTCTCACATCTCATCACTCTCACTTTGGCTCCACCCTAAAATCTCTTTCCCTGACTAATTTGACTCCCTCTTCCACTTTTAAGGACATTGTGATCACACTGGGTCCACCCAGATAACCCAGGGAAATCTATTTTAAGATCACCTGATTGGCAACCTTAAATCCATCTATACACTTAATTCTCCTTTGCCAAGTAATGTAACATACTCACAGGTTCTGGGGATTAGGACATCTTGGTGGGGGGGTACTATTCACCGACCACAGCTACTATGCTAGCCTTGTCATCAGGTATAAACAGTGTGTCTCTGCAGGATTATCAAACTGTTCCCCATTAACACTGACATCCAAAGATTGCGCACTAACGAAGCTTAGGCTAAATATAATTTCTGATTATAATGAACTAGCAAACAAAGCCTCAAAGATATTAACACTTTTTTTAGAACATACTTATATACTTCTTAGAGTATACTTACAGGCTTTCTCCGCAATGATATTATTTGAATCAAAATACGAATATCGTATTGGTCCTCCTTCTACTAGTCTAATATTAATCTCACTAACAGTGATTTGATTTTTGCAAAACACCATTTTTGGTCACCACACACTATAGATAATACTTTGAATTTCATTGATTTCATTGTCTTCTTTGTATCTAAATTGTCAATTTATTTTGATTTCATAACTGTGTCCAAGCTATGGAGCTTATGTTTAGTTCTTTGTTTCTGTATGTTTAAGTAACAGCATAGTCGTGTGTAGTTTAATGAGAGGAATACATGCTGAGAAATGTGTCATGAGGCGACGTCATCATTGTGTGAATATCATAGAGGCACTACACAAACCTAGATGGTACAGCCTCCTACACACCTAGGCTGTATGGTTACAGCCTATTGCTCCTAGGCTAAAAACCTGTATACCATGTTACTGCATTGAATACTGTAGGCAATTATAACACAAGTATTTGTGTGTGTGTGAACATAGAAAAGATACAGTAAACTTGGTATAAAAGATTTTTTTAAATAGCACACCTGTATAAGGCATTTATGATGAATGGAGCTTGCAAGACTGGAAGTTTCTCTGGCTGAGCCAGTGAGTGAGTGGCGAGTGAGTGTGAAGGCCGAGAACATGACCGTCCACTGCTGGAGACTTTATACACACTGTCCCACAAGCCCTCCCCCTGCTTCCTTCCGACAGGGTCAGAAGTAGAACATCGAAGCTGTCAGTGCTGCTCCAGTGAGCTAGCATGTGGAATGGATTGCTTGGAAATACTGGGGAGAAACTGATGGGGTAAGGCACAGGTGACCACCATAGTGACTGTCAGGAGGGAATGAAAGGGGCCTGAGGATCAGCAGGGATAAGAAATCAAGATGAAGAGATAAAGGAACATAGGGGATTGTCATGGCAATGTGGTTTTGGTTATTGCATGTTGGAGCAGTGTGCAGATTAAGGAACTTTGTGGTATTCACTTAAAAAGAAGGGGAGGGGAGGTGTTTAACATGGAAAGGGTGCAAAACTGAAGACTCAGCGTTTTGACTTTGGAAATTTGCTTTTGGTTCCACTGACCCTACCTGGCATAAAGGGCGTTCTCTGGCACTGAACTGATGGAAGAAGTAAAACTTATCTATTTACATCAGTACAACCTGAACACAGTCCCAAAGTACGGGGAGAGGTTGGCTCCACAGTAACACTGAAAGCTTTTACTAAAGTGGCAACGGGACTTCATACTTGTTAAGGTGGCTCCTGTGGACCTGTGTCCTTGTACAGGATCTGAGGTCCTCAACAGAGAATTTGGTGCCCTCTGAACATGTAGCACTGAGGGGTCAGGCTCCCCTGTGCTGAGACAGGTCAGTGGCTGACTGACTGGGCTGTCATCTGTGCACCCAAAAGTGAGGCGCTGTGACTAGTTGGGAATCTGCTGCCAAGCCCCACAGACACTGCTCCTGTCAGAGAAAAGAAATATTCCTGAACCACATATCCTTCCATTTCTTATAAGAAATCTGACTCCATTTATAATCTTATGGAACCAACATTGTACATGCGGTCCAGCGTTGACCGAAACGTCGTCATGCAGTGCTTGACTGTATATTAAAAATAATTAAGGCAAACAAGGGATCCACAAATTTACATTTCCTTTAAAGTGGATTTATAGAACTCTCAGTTTTGAGAAAGACTGCACTACTGAAGTAGATATTAACAGCATGGCAGTTGGCATCAGGTATGAACTCAATTACCAGCTCAGCAACTTACTGTATATTTGACCTTGGACAAGTTGCTGATACTCTTTAGATGTGCAATTTCCTTACCTATAAAATGAGAATAATAATACCTACCTTATAGGCTTAGGATGAAGAGAAATTATATATATATATTATATATATATATTATATATATGTGTGTGTGTGTGTGTGTGTATATATATATATATATATATATATATATATATATATATTCAATATAGTTTCTAACCATTATCAGGTACTCAATAAGTAAGAATAATACTTATTTTATAAAACTCTATCCAAGCTTTAAGATAAAGCAACAACAATAATTTTCAGTGTTTGGCATATTACATTTTCTCAATAAATATTAAACTGCAACAGCAAATGATTTAAAGGAATATTGTTCTATATCAATATCTAAATTTTCTATACGTCTAGTTGATTTTAAATTAGTTATCTTTCCATTTAATTAATTAGCTTATTATTAATCTCTAATATTTAGTTATCTTTAAAGTTTATAACTTGTCTTATCTCCCCCCAAGTTCACTTGCCTTCCTAAGAGCTTTACTATCAGTAAAGTAATAATTGGAATTTTACAAGTAACATAATCTTTAACAATTACTGTCTACCTTTTCCAAAAAGAAAATGCCCTGATATGTTGATGAAAACTGACTAGAAAAAAATTACAAAATGAAACTAGGACTATCAAAGGCCTAAATGAACTTTAAAGTGAATACTATAAATAAGAGTCAACGTCTAAGGCTGCATTCATCACTTAAAAAAAAAAACAGTACCAATTTTAAAACAGTAACTTTTAATTCTAAATCAAAAGTATGAAAAGGATTGATGAAGATTAAATGAATTAACACTTGTTCAATATAAATACAAAAAAAGTATTTTTATAAAAGGTTAACTAAAGATAAACAATTATTTGTAAATTTGTAGATATTTCAAAACAGTTTCTCCTTGGTATTACCAGGTACAAAAATACTTACAGTTTGATAATATGAGGATGACGAAAGAGTTTTAGATTTTGAATTTCCCGTTTTATTTTTCCAACAACATCTAAACTGCGAATCTTCTGTCTATTTAAGATTTTAACTGCAACTTTATGGCCTGTCAACTGATGTTCTCCAACTAAAGAAAAGAAAAAGGAAAGAAAAAAACAAACGCTGTCATAGGAACATAATCATTTACTCTTGCTTCCTTCCACTGTAACCCCAAGTTTCTTTACTCATATATACCACTTTTACATCATTTATTGCATAGAACTGAAGTATCTCTCTTCACTTCTGTCTCTTCTACTAGTGTGTGCACTCCCTGAAGACAGAAACTGTATCTTAGTCTCCTCTGTACGCTTAGCACCTAGCACAGAGATGTTCATTAAATATTTGTGGAAAGAATTACTGAATTATATATTCCTACATAAAAATATAATCAAATTTGTAACATCTTTTGGATAGAATAGAATTCACTGTTTTGTTTTGTTTTTAAAGATTTTATTGGGGAACTGGGGAAGGGGAACAGTGTTGGGGAATTGGGGAAGGGGAACAGGTAAGTTGTTGTCCTTCAATCTTAGCTGTAGAGGGTGCAGCTAGCTCAGCCCCAAGTCCAGTCACCATCCTGCCGCCCATCAGGAGCTCCTGGCCGCTCAGCTCAAGGTGCTGTGTTCAATCTTATTTGCTGGTGAGCATAGCCCACCATCCCATGCAGGAGTCGAACCAGTAACCTTGTTGTTAGGAGCATGTGCTCTCACCAGCTGAGTCATCCTGCCACCTGTTGGCAGCTCAGCGGCAGCTCAGCTCGGGCACAGCTCACTAGCCCATGTGGGAATCAAACTAGTGACCCTGTTGCTCAGAGCTCATGCTCTTAACCAACTGAGCCACTCGGCCGGCCCGCAGAATTCACTATATTTTGTTAATCTCTTTAATTCCCCTCTTCTGGTCATTGTATTATAGAATATATGACTACTGTAATAAATTAAAAACTCGTAGCTAGTTTCTTTACTATTTCATCAGAAAATTCACATTTTTTTGGCCTCTTCCATAAAGCTTTCTTCCCCCATCAGAGGAAATCCCATACTTATTTCACCGCCTATTTGATGGAATCTCTACTTCTTTCAAACCCTCACTGTATGTTAACAAAGCTCATGTGTCACTTACCATTTTTAGGTTACTATAAATATTTATGTTTTTAATAAATCACATGACATGAGCTATCAGTTCATACTACTCTTGAATGAGGCAACCAGTATTCATCTGAACCTCCCAGGAAGTTATGTTGCCATGTTTTGTATATACTAGATGCTAAATAAATATATACTGTGTTAAATGGAACAATAGCCTTTCCCTTTTCACGTAACACATTTGTGGTATCCACACTACTAGTGGTATACTTAAATACTATGCAAATGAAAAACCCCTCAACTGGCGAACAAATGTTTCAGCCCTCCTATCCTATTCCGCTCAGTTACTATTCTAAGCTTTCACCTTGTCCTCACAATACCTATTCAACCCTTGACCCCTTTCAGCAGACAAATTTCCCTTTCATTTCTTTAGGGAAAATGTAGTCAGTAAGAGTGATTTCCTCTACCTTAAAGGCTTACTTACATATATCCACATCCTGCCTTCGTCCAGTCTGAGATGTTTTCGCCCTCTTCCTGTTCAAGGTCAGTCTCATCAACTTACACCCTTGATCTCATCTTTTCTACACTCTCCTTACAGTCGACCTTTTTATTTTCTAATAATTCCTTCTGCTCAGCCTGCAACATCCCATCCTTCTCCCAAATCTTCCATTTACTCTGTATCTTCCACTAGTTTCCAAGATCTGTCTCATCAAAAGGTCTTCTCTTCCTGCCCTATTTCCATCCCTAAATTCACTGTCTGGCTTCTGCCTCCACTCCTCTACTAAAACCAAAGGGTTACAAAAGGCTCATTAATTAGCAAACCATTTATACTTCTCAGTTCTCGGACTACTGTACAGTGGACCCTTGAACAATATGGGTTTGAATTGTGTGGGTCCACTTATACATGGGTTTGTTTTCAATAAATACCATAAATGTACTTTCTCTTCCTTATAATTTTCTTAATAACATTTTCTTTAGCTACTGTGTTGTAAGAATACAATATATAATACATATAACATACAAAATATGCGTTAAATGACTGTTTATCTTAACAATAAGGCTTCTGGTCAACAGTAGGCTACTAGTCAAGTTCTGGGGGGGGGGGGTCGACAGTTACATGTAGGGGAGGCCGGTTAACTCAGTTGGTTAGAGCACAGTGCTCATAACACCAAGGTTGCTGGTTTGATCCCAGCATGGGCCACTGAGATGCGTCCTCCACAACTATTGGGTTGTCGGAAAAGTTATGACATATTTTTTCTATGTTTTTTGTTGCAAAAATGCGTCATGACTTTTCCGACAATCCAACAGATTGAAACTACTTGACTTGAAGCTGATGGGTCCTGGAAAAACACAATGTTCCTCAATAAAAAAAAAAATTTTTAATTAAAAAAAAAAGTTACATGTAGATTTTCAACTTTGTTGGGATTGGCTCTCTTAACTCCTGTGTTGTCCAGGGGCCGGCTATAATCTCTGTTGTACTGGACAACACTGATCACGCTCTCTTTTTGATGGCAGTGCTCTCTCCTGTTCTCCTACTGACTCTCAGATGGTCTTAATGGCCTCCACCTGTTCTTTAAAGGTTAGTGTCCCGGGGTTTCTAACCTAGGCCCAAGGTAGATCCTTTATCTCATTCACCTCTCATAGTCTTAACTACCACCCATGTGCTAATAACTCTGCCCACTTCTTCAAATTCATATATTTCAAGATTAGCACCCCACCAACACTTCAAATTCAACATGTTCAAAACTAAGCTCAGCATTCTCCTTCTCTTCCTCCACCAAATCTGTCCTTTATTTCACTTGGTGTCACACAGCTTGTATGCTAGAAACCAAGGAGTCAGGTGACATTCTCTCCTAAATATTTCCTGAAGTCAAGTTTCAAATCATTTTGACAAATATGTTCAGAACAATGACAGAGGTGACAATGACATTTATTAAGTGTTTGTTATGTACTAAGCATTAGTCTAAGTACTAAATGCCTTGCTCACTCAACTCCACAACTCAACTCTAAAAAGTATTATCCTCCACTGTACAGATGAGAAACCTGAGGCACAGAGAAGTTCAATTACTCATCCAAGATGCCGTACAAAGTACTAGCACAACATGTGATCTTGGTCTGACTTCAGTTCAGAGGCAGAGGATGTGGAGAAAAGGGACCCCTCGTACACTGTTGGAGAGAATGTAAACTGGTGCAGCCACTATGGAAAACAGTATGGAGGTTCCACAAAAAAATTCATAAATAGATCTAACATGTGATCCAGCAATCCCACTCTGGGTAAGTATGGAAAGGAAATGAAAACAGGATATCAAACAAATATCTGCACTCCCTCGTTCACTGCAACATTACTTACAGTTGCCAAGGTATAGAAACTAAGTATCCATCGACGACTGAATGAATAAAGAAGACATAGTACAAGTATATACATATATAATGGACTATTATTCAATCATGAAAAGAAGGAAATCCTGTTTGCAGCAATATGGATGGACCTTGAGGGCATTATACTAAGTGAAATAAGCTAGACAGAGAACGACGAGTATTGCACGTTACCACTTACATGCGGAGTCTTAAAAAAAAGTCTAACGCATAGAAACGAGTAGAAAAGTGGTTGCCAAGGGCTATGGGGTGGAGTAAAAGGGCACAAACTTTCAGCTATTAAATAAACAAGATCTGAGGATCTAATGTATGACATGGTGACTATAGTTGATAACACTGTATTGTATAATTGAAATTTGCTAAGAGAGTACAACTAAAATATTCTCACCAAAAAATATAAATATATACATATAAATACGTAACTGTGTGGTGATGGTTGTGTGAATTAACTAGAAGGGGGAATCTTTTCACAATGTATACACATATCAAATCATCATGATGTACACTTGAAATATTTTACAAGTCTGTCAATTATAACTCAATAAAGCTAAAAAATTTTCATCAATTTTTAAAACAGTATTACTTTGTTTATGATATCTGAGAAAATAGTGACTCATTTATCTTTAAGCCTGAAAGAAATTTTCCCGCATGAAACAATGGAAAAGAAATGGCATTTTCCCTTGAAAGTTAAGCACACTGATAAGCTAAATGGATACCCCAGGTTGAGTTGAATGGCTTAAGAATGCCCCCTCGTTTTGCTGAACTATGTTAGCATCTAATGCCTCATAACTTAAGTGAATTAGTACTTAGTTAATATTAATTCCAAATAGTTGTCTCGTAATCACATTCTACCTGAATGCCAAATGATATTCCTAAAAATCTTGTAAGATAAACAGACTTAAGACTAAGAATTTCTTCTGTGTGTATTACAGCCATACATTTTTCAAGGGAAGTAACGGAAAGAAAAGGCTTGCATTCATCCAAGTTTTATTCCTATTTACTTATGCAATCTAAAAACATTTACTAAAAAAAAAAAGAAAAGAAAGAAACAATGTAAAAAAAATTTTTTTTAATTAAAAAAAAAAAAAAAACATTTACTGAGTACCTTCAACATGCCAGGGCAGTGTTGACCAAAGACACATGAAAAGAGAGGTTTAATAGGCTTCTATTTAGGGGAGGGGGGGAACATCAGCAACAAGAAGGTTAAAATAAGTTCTTTATGGTAGTAAATCAGTTTGAAGGCTGTTAGGGATACCTTATTTGTAAAGGGAGAACATAGATGAGAACGAACAATTAAAAAACACCAAGGATGGACAAATTGGTCACAATTTATGATGTATATAAGTAAGGACAAATTGGTCACAATTTATCATGTATATCAGTAAATATCCAGATCAACGCCTATTCTGACACAAGCAATAAGGGACATTCATCCATAGAACAACTATTTAATGAATGCCTACTATGGTAAATACTGTACTAGGCACTTGGGATGTAAATGGCGAACAAAATAGTTCTGTCACGTGCTAGTTGTCCCAATATCTACTGCACCCTTCTTTCCCAGACATAAAGCTCCCAAATTACACCTGACAACATGGCTACTTAGAGTAATGACTGCATCTAGAATCTCTTGTAACTACTCATAGATGTGGCCATGTGACTATGTTCTGTAAGCCAATGACATGTAAGCCAACTGTCCCTAACAGCTTCTTCTTCATCCCCTCCTCCATCCCGAAGCCTGGAATTCCAAAGCCACAATCTTGTACTTTTAGGACAGGGATAGGCAGGCAGGTGGGAACAACAGAAGAGACTAGACCAGCTTCTGATACCATCAGGAATAACTCATGAACAGGCATGAACAGGTGGTTCAGACTGTAACAAGAGAGCAAAATACTACTTTGTTTAAGCCACTCTTATTTTGAAGACCTTTGCCATTCACAGCTAAACCTAAATAATACACTATTCAGAATACTTTAAAACTCAAAAGGTTTGAACTTACTTTAAATTCCCAATTTTGCTGAACTACCATCCATGAACTAATGAAAACAAATTATAATGTATAGCCCATACAATTTCTTAAAGACACTGGTAAACAGACTAGAAACAGCATTTGGATTATAAAGAATATAACAAAATCCTTTTCTTAAAGATATACTATGTATTCCAAATATAACTTGATTCTTTTTAACCAAAAGTTATGATTCAGAAAAAAGAGATTCTTATCAAATTCAAGTTTTCATAAACCTCTCATATTAAGAAGGCACTATGTAAATTATTTTGAACTACAAATGACTATGTATGAAAGATACACTGCCCCAACATATATCAATCATTAGCTGAGATAAAGCATTTGATGGAATCAGTAAAAATTAAAAATAAATATATTTATCAAGGATATGATAATGTAATTATTCCTGAAGAATGATTTCATACTTACAAATGTAGAATATCATCCTAAATAAGCCTTTTAGAGATCAGTTTTAAAAAGCAGTACATTATGTGTTATAACACTGTAAAGCTTGTAAGTATTACTCTACAAGACAAGTGAAAAAAACCAAAGCTCTGATGCTATAGGAGTGGGTACCTGTTATAGTATTGCACAGATTCAAAATAACTTAAATGGAAAATATGGTATTCTAGAAAGCCATGCTAGTGATTCAAACAGTAGCCCCACTATTAAGAGAAATCTGAAATGTAAAGTAGAAAAAATAACAGTATTTGTAAAACAATGTTTACAATATTTTAAATATGTATGTTTATCTAAAATAGCAATATATTATTAATGGAGAAAAGATACGGTCAAGAACATTTAAAGCAGCTTTATTCGTAATAACCAAAAAGTAAAAACTACCCAAATGCCCATCAGTAACAAAAGGGTAAATTCTTAATGTAATATATACAACAATGACAATGAACAAATTACCACTACAGACGATGTCATGGATAAGTCTCACAAATATAATCTCAAGTGAAAGAAGCCAGACACAAATATGAGTCTGTTCGTATCAAGTTCAAAAATAGGTGAAACTAATCTGTGGTTAGTGGTTGCCCTTGGGGGGGGGGGGGCAGATGGCAACAGTAACCAAAACGGGACACCAGGGGGGCTTGTGGAATACCGGTCATTTTTTTGTGTCACAGTGGTTATAGGGTATGTTCAGTTTGTGAAAACTCATTGATGATTTTTGTAAAAAAAATCACTTAGAATGTACCTAACTTTTTGTATATGTGGTATAATTCAGTAGAAAGGTTAAGAAAGAACGTTTGGACACCATTATAGCCATGCCTAGGCTGTGACAAGACAAGGGGCACCCTATGTGACGGCAAGCAGGGCCTTGTCAGTGTCAGTCACCCTTACTCATTTATATGGAGGGCCTTCACGTGGAAGTCAGGAGAGTCACCTGACGCGCACGTGTTCTCACCCCTACCATCACCAGCCTCCTGCCAAAACAACACAAGGCTCCTTTCTTCCTCACCGTGGGGAAACAAAACACAGTCTCATTGCCTTTCTCCAAACTTCCTTTCGCTGAAAGTCCTTCCAATTTCTCCAAAGGATAGTTCTAAACACAAGCAAACGACTATTCCTTCTGATCTAGCTCTGATTAAAGAAGTACTACTAGAATCTGTCAGGGAAATATCATTACACCCAGTTTACAGATGAGGACACTAGGAATCAGAGAACAGTCAGTGAATGACAAGATGGTACATCTGCCTCCGAAGCCGAGGCTCAAAGCTCACACTACTTGACCTCCCAATCACCAGGCTCTTTTGATTATAATGTATCAGGAACGCATACTTGCATGTTTATCCTCTTATATCCAGCATTTGAGTTGGGAAATTAGGGCACTGTGAAGGGATGGAGTCTAGAAGTGATAGGCTAAAGAAGGACCTGGGACAGTGGATGAGAATAATCAAGAAGTGCTGTGTTCGGTTAAAATGCAGGCTGGGGCAGGGCCGGGGCCTTTGCTATGGATCGGCTATATTATTATAGTTATTCATCAAGAGCTGCCAAAAGTCAAGAAAATGAAACATGGACTGAAACAGTCCCCTAATACAATATGTAATATGCACTCAATTTCTATTGAGAGAACTCACGTATCCTTGACCTTTTCCTCCTAGTTGCTTTTACTCTGTTGGTCTCTGTACTCATTTGTTCATTTATTCATTCAACAATATATTGAGTGTCTACTGTGTCCTAGGCTGTCCAAATGCTGAAAAGCTAAGTATAAATGGAACTTGTCAAATGGTGGAGAATATAAACAATAAACAAACATACCATGGTGATATAATGGCAAAAAAGAAAATATAGCAGAGTATGTGTGACAGAGGTGGAGGTAGGAAAACGGGCTATTTTAAATAGATCAGGAAAGGCCTGAAGATGTGATTTTTTAGCAAAGATGTGCTCTACATCTAACTTCCTGGAGAACTGATTATGCACATGATATGCTGCATTCTGCTTTATTTTTAAAACCCATGTTTTTACTGGCTTTAGACGGTAACTTTAAAATATTTCTTTAAAAATAACTTCATCAAGAATTCCACAGGAGAATCAACTTACTGTTTACATAATCCTTTACATAGAGTCAAAAAAAGCTTCCCAAGTCATTATTTAAAACTGGTGGAGGATGTATTAGCATTGAGGTCAGAGAGACAAGATTTTCTAAAATGTTCAGAGATATCCTCACTCCACAGGAATAGCAGAATCTGCTGGGAACACTCCCAGAGCTTCTTACAGTATCCTCTCTTGTGTCTCCCCAACTCTGGTCCTTCTGTCTACATGCTTCGTCTCCTTCACCTTCCTTTCTTTTCCTGCCTTCAAATGTCTCTGCTTCCATCCCCATTAATTGCCCCTGTGAATAATTCTTTGGTTGAATTATATTCACTGAATAAAAGCTTAGGTTCCATAAAATTTCTCTTTCATTTAGAATTGTAGAATGACTCTAGAGTTCCCTCCAAAACAGAATGAGAAATATAAACTGTTTATCTGTAGGGCCTTAAGGTTTTCACTGTAGAGGCTATCCTAAAGATTACAACATGCATCCTTAACTTATTAGAATCTAACATAAATATTTTACTATTTCCTAGACACTGCAAGGACTTCAGCTCTATTTTTCCTCTCCCACTTTTTCCGCTGTTGTATTTTATTTCTACACGTAGTTTAACTCTCACAATACATTCTTTTGTATAGTCAATATCTTTTTGCCCGATGATTTCCTTTTGGTGTCTCCTTTTTACTGTGAGTCTGCTGGTGACAGATGCTCTCAATTCCTGCTTCCCTGAAAATGTATTTCGCCTTTATTTTTAAAGGCTATTTTTGCTGGGTACAAAATTATAGGTTTACAGTTCATTTCTTTCACCTCTCTAAAGGAACCACTACACTATTTTCTCACTTCCATTGTTTTTTGTTGAGAAAGGCTGTTTGTTGCTCCACTAAAGACCATCTGCATCTTTTATCCTCTGGCTACCTTTAAGACTTTCTCTCGGCCTCACCGTATCCTGCGTTCACCTGCCAGGAGCCGAGCCCCAGCATTACAGATTGTAATACCCCTGGCATTACAGTCTTTTTAACATAATCAGAGTGATAACCAAACAAATACTGAGCACCTCCCATGGGCCCAGACACTCTCCTAGGGGCTTAAGATCTACGTGGGTGAGACAGACACAGAATGTGTAAACACAAAGATGTATAATGTAATCAGGCTGTGAAATGTTCTAAGGAAAAGCATAAAGCAGTCCTTGCCCCCTTAAAAAAAAAAAAGATTTACTCTTAACATTTCCTCCCATCTCTATATAGATAGATGCAGTCTACTCCAGTATAGGAAAGCCTCAAGTAAACAAAACCAGTTTTGAACAGTTTTCCAATGATGTATCTAGGAATGGCTTTCTTGTATTCATCCTGCTTGGGGTTTGGTGGTTTGATGTGTTTAATCAGTTTCAGAAAATTTTCTGCCACTCTCTCTTCAAATATTGCTTCTGTCGCATTCAGTCTCTCCTCCCCTTCTGAATTGTATAGTGCCTATTCTGTATGATCATCAGTGATCTTGGGTTCAAAATAAAATTCGCATTCACAAGACACAACAGAGAGTAATCTACCACCAATTTTACTTAGTTTTTAAGAAGGATTTAAGACTGTAAACACAGCATATTAATATGGCAGAATCAAATACATCTTCATCAGGAATCCTTAAAGCATCCAGTTGCAGCTTCCCAGACCCCTCATCACACAGAGCAGACTAGGTTATGGGGGCTGATACCCACATGCATGGATACAGTGTACTACAGCATGCATACTCATAAGTCTCAAACAGTAACCACATCACATAACAGCCCATTCATGCAGCTTCTAAACCCCCCACAAGGGGTGCATTGAGTTAGAAGAGGCACCATAAGGAAAGCTGGGGGTCTGTTTCCCTACAAATTTTATGCTGGTAAAGCAAGGTAGTAGTAACGTAGTCTCTTGGGGTATTAACATGTCTCTTCATAATCCTCCGAGTCCAGATGTAATGAACTGATCACAGGTCCTTTTCACAATAAATACTGGGGTTTGGTAACAGCACCAAAAAAATCACATTTATCCTGGTAGATGTCCAGACAAACTGTATTAGCATAAGATAAACCAGAGGTCATCTTTCAATAGGGGAAAAAAGAAAATTAGTCTGCATTTAATTTTTTCTCTACAAGTTCCAACAATACATGTTAATCTTTTCACCATGTTCCCATTTGTCTCTTAAGCCTTCTTTCCATCATTTTGTCCATCATACTTCAGTCTGGATAATTTCTCCTATCTTCCAGTTCACTAATGCTTTCATCAACAGAATCTAATCTGCTAGTAAACCATCTATATAGAGTTCTAACTCAATTATTGTATTTTTCAGTTATTGAATTTTTTAAATTTTTATAGAGTCCACTTCTCTGCTAAAATTCTCCATCTTGAACATATTCATCACAGTTACTTTAAGCTCCATGTCCCATAACTTTAATATCTGAATCACCTATGAGTTTGTTTCTATTGTCTTGGCCTTGTCTCCTGGAATTTTGAACACTGTGTGTGAAAAACTGTAGAGGCTCCAACCGATTTCATTTTCTATCCACATATCCACATCCTAAAGATCAGAGGCAGATCATCTTAAGAGTCTAGGATTAAGTTGATTCTAAGAAGAATTTCAGTCTTCTGGGAGATGCAACCAAAACTGTTAACCAGGGACTCTGCTCCTTGATAAACTGTGAACTCCAAATGTTGTCTCCCCAGGACTTAAACTCTGCTTAGCTTTTCTGCCTTCTAGTCACTGCTCGCTGTTTGATCTCTTACATTTACCATTATTACAAACTAGCAAATGACTCAAAGTCAAACAAAATGTTAGGCTCACTCCAATGCATTTTTCTTCTGATGGAAATATTGACCACTCAAGCCCTGGCTGTCTTCAAACAGATTTTTTAATTTCTCCAGGTTTTCTAATTGTTCTTGACTAGAATGTTGACTTGATACAAGTTAGAAGTCATAGCTAGGTATGGAAGTCAATCACACTAGATAAAATGTATATGCAATAATAGAATATAAAGGTTAAAAAAGAGCTTTAAAGATCATCTATCTATGTCAACCTTCCATTCAAACTAGGAATTTTGTGGTAACAATCTTGAAAGATTACCATCTAGTATGTAAGGAAATACATCAATGACAGAAATCTAACTGATTTGTCGTACAAACTGTACCACTCCTAGACAATTTTCTTGATAGAAAGATCCTTGTTTTTCTGGATTATAATGTGTCTCCTTAAAACATTCACCCAATAGCCACAGTTCTATCCTTCAAAGCATTATTGAATATGGTGACTTTTTTCCCCAGATGATGGTACTTTAGCTATTTAAAAACAGCTATAACACTTAAAATGTCTTCTCATAGTATAAAAAACATTTCATATCACGTTTCCTTTACCATACCACATATCGCATACTTTTGGGGCTCCCCTAATTATAATGGTCATTCTCTGAATGAAATATAATTTGGTAAATTTTTTCCAAATTGTGGTGCCAAGAACTGAACCTGATATTTAAAATTTATCTTAATCCAAAGAACAGCAGAACTATACTAGCTCTCTACAATGAATATGGCCCCTATACACTATTTCCCATCCAGTAACAATTTTTACATTTAAGCATTCATAATATATATTTCCATGTTTCTGGTCAACTAAAACATCAATATCGTAGGAACTGCTATTAATATTAACTATTCTACTCTTTTACGTAGCTGTTTTTGGTTTTTGGTTTTAACCTGAGTGCTAGATTTGACACTTATCCCTATTAAATTTCACCTTCTTGGTTTTCACCTAGCAATCCAGTCAAGATAAATTTAAATTCTGATTCTGTGATTTGTCTATTAATTATCTAATCCAGCTTTGTGACATCCCAAATAGGAAATCTTACTATATTTTTTAAATAGAATCAATGATTGAGATTTCCCTCTGGGATGACACCTAACTTCCTTGGGAACAGTGGTTCAGCAGCAATAAGCCATTCAAAGCATATTTCTTCATCTTATTCACAAAACTACTATAAGACACAAAGTCAAATTTCTTCTTGAAATCAAATTTATAGCATATAGTATAACTGATATATTATCTAACTCTGAATTAGTAGAGCACTAAGGGGACCTCGTATAAATCTGAGTAAAAAGTGAATTCATCATATATCATATCTGACTTAGAATTCAACTGACAAGAATGACTCAAGTAAATTCTGTGAATATTTCCCACTGTTTTCAATTAGTAAATCATCTGTTATAACACTGTCACATTTTCAACACTAGTAAAAATATATGCTTAACATTCAATATGACTAAGCACAGTTAACACTTAATATATTTATATATATGTGTGTGTGTATACATATACATATGCATATATACATATATAATTTCATTAAGTCTGGGAGAACTGAAGTCAATTATGTAATATGATATAGTACCACATTAAACTTAAACACATTAAGAAAGAAAATAAAATTAATTAATACTTATGGTATTTATCAAGCAAGAATTTAGAAAAATTTAATGGTATACTTAAACTTTTTATTGTATTATTTTCAGTTGTGATAGCTAGATAACTAGCTTATAACTAATTTGTAATTTAGAAATGAAAAGATGTTAAATGAGAACATATTGCTCATGGTGTTTTTAATATGCAGTACATAAAATATATAAAATAATATTTTAAAAAATTCTGAAAAAAAACTATTTTAATAAACTGATTCATTGGCATTCAAAATAAGACATTATAGCAAGATCTGGAAAATATATTTATTTATTTTTGGAAGATATCTTTAATCATATAATAATGGCTGTTTTAAAAATCTAAGGGCAAATTAAAAAAAGAAATATTAACACTTTAAAAACAAAGACACCACCAAAAGAAATACAGTAAAATGTACCAGAGGCAAACATTGTTAAACATAAGACACCACTTAAGTAAGAAGACTGCTCCCTTGAAGGGGTGAAGAAGGTTTCTATTATTAGCAGAGATAAGAGCTGCCTGAAATTCTTTCCTTAATAATACCAAACTAAAAATAAAATGGTTCACCACATTTCAAAATAAACACATTGCCTTATGTATTCATTTCAATCATTTAAATAATAGGTAAAAATCTAGTCAACTGGATTCAAGGTGTTTTCTCTTATATTTGTACCTAATAAATACACTAGAGAGATTTACTCTCATTTTTATAGCACAGTCAATATTTTAGAGGTCTTGTGCCACCCACTTATTCATTAGCTCCTAAAGGATTTGAGATTAGATTCTCTGCTAGGTCACATTAAGTTACCTGCTTCGCTTTAAAAAATTAACTACTTTCTCTACAAAATATTTTTTTATGTCATCAAGAAAACCATAAGAATCTAAGAATAGATGCGGCAATATTATCATTACAAAGGAGTAGTACCTAGTGCTTTAATATCGCCCACAACATAAGTGAATATTTTGTCGTGTTTTTGCACAAAGAAAACTAGATAAAGCAGTGCTGTGTCAGCATGGGAAAGGTAGAAAATCCAAGGAACTGAGGTAATTACCTCGGTGTATGATCAAACTACAAAAGCCCTTTCTAATTTACATAGATAGGTTAGGTCAAAATTTGTAGGAAGGCTTTTTTAGCTCAGTCTGTATTTTCTGTAGTTTAAAAAAATAAACTTTATTATTTCAGTTCTACTTTAAGGAGACACGGCCTTAAAAATGATCCCTACATAAAAACTGCCAGTTGCTGCTCAGACTCTCCCCGCTTTCCCAATGATTGCCTTCTTCCCTCGAGAAGTTTTATGATTGCTACCACAGGATCCGGAATATATATGTTAGTGTTTGTATATTATATATGCATGGCAAGTGATGTATAGGAGAGGGGTGGTGAGTGAGCGGCGGCTAGAGAATTAGTTTTCTGAACATATTTGAGTGAAAAGTGAAAGAAAACCTGGGAAAAACAAACCATATCATGAACTTTTCTTCCCCTTCATCAAATAAATTTCTGGTCTCAGACTCAGTTCACAGGTTATTCTCAGAGTTCAGCTAATTATGGGTTTAAGTACACAATAGGACCTGGGTACATAGTCCTTTTGAGTATCTTCTATATGTTCGCATATACTTCTCACAACAGCGTAAGGGAACATATGGTATGATTCTTTTTTTAATAGATCAAGTGACTTTGGCTTAAGGCCACACAGCTGGCTTACGGTTTAATAAAAGGTCCACCAAATCCAAAGTTCTCTATACTATACACCATGTTGCCTTTGTGCATTTACCCTGAACCTATTCACATCTATAACATTGTTTCTTATGGGAAAATATCTTTTTGAGAGTCAGTCAACTGACCACACCAACGAACAAAATCGATTCAGAAACTAAGGGCAAAATAACCTATGTCGAAATCATATAAATGATACATGTCAGCAACAAACATCTAAATAACATATCATTTACCTCATTATTTAAGAGATATGACTGAATTGATTTTCATTCAAACACTAATCATCTTCTAGTAGTTGAGAAGTAATATAGTTTCATTTGGCACTGCTTCAAAAGTCAAATCATGTCAGCTGGTAATTTATATGAACATTCACTATTATTTCCATTTCATTCTTATTTTATCCATTTTCCATATTTGTGAAAAAACAAATTACATGACTTATCGAAAAAGGATACTGCATTTTAATATAAACATTAATGATTAAGTATCATATAGTAAAAACAGTCATTTGGAGCTTTCCTCAATGCAGACAACCAAAAAAATACAGACAGATGTTTTGAGACAGCTGTCTCCAGGTTGATATCAGAAATGAAGGCATTTCTAAACACAGCCTCACACAGGGTGCAGAATGTACTCACAACAGCCATGCCATCCATTTGTATGGCAATCTTTCTTTTCAAAGCCATTTTATGTACCTCAACCGTTTAATCCTCATAAAAATTCTAGAAGGTAGGCAGGCCAAATGTCATTATTGCCACTTTTTAAAGGAGGAAACAGGCTCAGAGAAGTTTTATGGTTTTCCCAAAGCCATATAACTAGCAGTGCAATGGAATTAAAATCCAGAGCTAATTAATGCCTTTCAGAATCAATGTTCTTTCTAGGACGTCAAATCATTTTTTAAGTTCTCTTTAGTCTGGTTACTAAAGTTACTGGTAATCTTAGTCAAGGTTACTTTCACAGTAAGAAAAAAACAAAACAAAACCCTGACAAACCTAGTATTTCTAAGAAATTTGGGTTAAACTTGTTAGACTTCAGATTCAGCACATTCATCATGTAAGAAATGGAATGGATTGAGGTATAAAAGTTGGGAATATAAAAATATAAATTTTAAGAATACATATAGTTTCAAAAAAAACTTATATCCTCTCTAAATGTGAATTAAAGACACCTAAATCTTATTTTCTCAGTCCTTGATAAACATCTACAGACATGTAAAATTATATACTTGTAGGTTTGAAACTCACAAAATAACATGCTAGAACAAGATAACATGCTATGCATTTTGACTTTACATTCCATATGGCACAAACTTTGGAGTCAGAGAATCCTGAATCTGATTGCCAATTCTGTCACTTACTAGCAATGTGACCTTGGGCAACTTACTTAAAGTATCTCATTCTCAATTTCTTCATTTGTAAAATGAAGGATTACCCTGGGGAATAAATAAAATCAAGTATACAAATAGTACTTAGGATATAATAAAAACTGAATCAAGTTGTAACTTTTACCACTAAAGTGTTACAAACACGTTTCCTTTTTCTTTTGTTCTACATTTCAGCTCTGGTCTTCAATAATTCAAATTTCCACTAAAACAGAAGGAAAAATAAAATACAGCCATTTTGAAATTAAATCTTTCAAAAATCTTTTTAATGGTAAAGTTGTAAAATCCCTGACAGATAACATGTTCTAGCATTCTTTCTAGAAAAAAACACAGCCCAGAGAGAAACCTCTCTGTCTTGTTCCTGGGAGTCAAAAATAATCCCAGTAAGAGCCCAAAATGCCACCAGCACAACCCTCAGGTCCACCAACTGACCACGTATTTGCCCAAAATTCAATTTATCATTTGAAACTTGGAATTTACATTTCAAAAAAGGTAACACTGCTTGTTAAAATTTTTCAGGGAAAGTTCTATTTGCTTATCTTTCCAGTTATCTCAAAAATAAGTTGGGAATGAGTAAAACATTTACTGAAATTCTTAAGAGCCAATTCTGTGAGCCACTCAATTCATTATATGAAAAACAGAGAAGGTAATTCCTTGATGAGTCTTTGCTGGCTATAAAGAGGTTAGTGTGCTTACAAAGTATCCCTCGGTGTATAATTCCGATACAGAGTAATTATTTCAAAAAAAAAAATCTATCAACCCTCTCCTTGAAAATGCAGGATTCTTTTTAAATAAATAATTCACATTACATTATAAATATGTTTTTTCTTCAACCAGTCTTTGTATAACACAAACAACAGATCTATTCTTCTAGAATTTCTATCACCTCTACTAATTTAGATAAGCACTGAACAAGTCTAATTACAAGAGCTCTTAAACAGCAGCTCCACCCTATCCTGGAAACAGTAAGAACCGAAACAATCAATATAGAGAAAAAGACTTAAATAAATAAAAAATGTTACTTTTAAACTCTGTCAGCCCACATAGTCTGTTTCCATAAATAATTGTACAACAGAATAATGAAGGAGAAAATTCATTTTAAACATTTTAAATAAGACAATTATAAATAAATAATTCCATATACTTTTTAAAACTCACTTGAATCCAGTACTATTAAATGAAAACGATGTCATTTTCAAAATCTATAATTAGCATAACAATTGAGAGAAAGCATAAAATGCTCCTCACTCTTCCATTTCCATGTTTTTACAGCCATATAAAATGAAATCATCTCCTATTAAGTTTTTTTAAGTAGAAATTAACCTTACAAAATCTAAATCTATAACAACTTTTAAAAACACGCGTGTTTTTCAACAAAAGGTGCTGGGATAATTGGACATCCATATTTTAAAAAATGACCTTAGGACCTCATCTTATTCCACACTCAAAAATTAACTCAAAATGGGTCAGAGACAGAAATATAAGAGCTAAAAGAATAGAACACTTAGAAGACATCATAAGAGAAAATCCTTCAGGCCTAAAGCAAAGGTTTCTTAGATATAACACCAAAAACATGGTCCATAAAAGGAAAAAAAAATCAATAAATTAGACCTCATAAAAATTCAAAACTTTTACACTCCAAGACATCATTAAGAAAATAAAAAGTCAAACAACAGACTGGGAAAAAATATTTGCAAAACGTATCCAATAAGGGATTTGTATCTGGAATTTATAAAGAATTCTTATAACTCAACTTATGATTGGCAAACAACCCAATCCAAAAATAAGCAAAAGATAGGAACAGACATCTTACCCAAGAAGATATACAAATGGCTAATAAGTACATGAAAAGATGTTCAACATCAATAGTCATTAGGGAAATGCAAATTAAAGCCATAATAAGACACCATTTCACACCCATTAGAATGGCTATAATAGAACAGACAATAACAAACATTGGGGAGGGTATGGTAAAATGAGAAACCTCATACATTGTTAGTGGCACTGTAAAAAAGTTCAACCATTTTGGAAAAGTTTGCAGTTTCTCAAAAAGTTAAACATAAAACTATGATACGACCTAGGATATAATTATTCCTAGTTATATCCCCAAGATACATAAAAACATATGTTCACACAAAGACTTACATGTGAAGTAAGTTTGTAGTAACATTATTTGTAATAATTCAAAACTGAAAACAATGTATCAACTGGTGAATGTGTAGACAGAATGTGGCATACCCACACATTGGAACATTATTCGGCAATAAAAAGGAACAAGCTACTAACACATGCTATGTCATGCATGCACCTCAAAAACATTGTTAAAGAAGCCAGACATGAGAGACTCCATATTGAATAACCCCGACTATAAAAAGTGTCCAGAGAATGCAAATTTATACAGACAGAAAACATAGTATTTTCTGGGGCTGAGGGTAGGAGTGAGGATTAACTGTAAATGGACATAAGTGATCCTACTGTGGTGATTAAAATGTTCGAAAATTGATCTATCATGAAGGTTGTACCTCTTGGTAAAGTTACTAAAAATCATTGAATTGTACACTTGGAATTGAGTGGATTTTCTGATATGTAAAATATACCTAACAAAGCTGTTTTTAAAAATGCATGTGCTTTTGTTTCTTGTCCCTTGAAGAATTAAATGAGTAACTTTAGATTGTAGCAACTGCTATAATTTGTATTAAACAAACAATTGTACTAATTCTAACTGTGGATGGGAAAAACCACAACCTAACTTCAGAGAGGTTCTAACACAGTGTTAGGACTCCCCTCCGAATGGCTGCTCATTGGACAGGGGTCCTCCTCCAGGCAAAGGATTTCTCATAAAAGCACCTTCTATTGGTTTATATTTTAAGAAGCCAGTGCCTGGAAGCAGCTCAAGAGCAGTATATACAAAAGAGACTGAAGTTGTCCTTTTGACAAAGGGCCAATTGAAGTGATGGGTGCTGTAATCTACATTCATATTACAGTTGAAGAATTTAAAGAAATAAATGAAAAATCTTAACACATTGAGGACATAGGGTAAGTTACCTAACTTTGAGCGCGTACATGTCCAGACAGCAAACACACCATTTGATGGAGTAGCTGCATCATGTTGAAACACAATAGTCCTCAGCAATGATATTTAATGATAAGTAACGTTTCAGGCATTAATCCAATCCCTGGGTCTTCCTATATTCATTCTAACACATATGCTTGCCACCCACTCTATGAGGCCTTTCAAAAACAACCCAAAAGTTCACAGCCCTCATGGGACATCAAAGAATTGTACAACCTTTTTAGGTCTGGACACAAATACCACCTTGTCCGTGAGCTCTTGCCTGACACCTTATTGGAAATTGCTAACCGAACAAAACTCCCTGGCCTCCCTCCCCCAATTCGTTTTTCTCAATAGCACTAAACATGCTATGATAGTTTGCATATACATTGTGGTTACTGCCTTCCCCTATTCCACAAAAGGAGGGTTTTAATCGGGATTTGTTCCTTGCTGGACCCTATTCTCTACAGCAGTGCCTAGCACATTGTAGGAGCTCAATAAGCATTTTCTGAACAAATGAAAGGGTATCAGATATGTGTAAGGAAATAAGAGCTGGTTCTGGCAACGGGGGTGCGCAATACGTTTCTTCTATTTAATAGATTTAAGGTAAAAATATGAATTTTAAGGAAAATAGAAGTCTCAGCATGAGATCTCCAGGCTGCCTATCCAACATTTCTCCAGCAAAAAAAAAATTAAAAAGCCAACATGGAACTAGTAGTTCTGGATTTGCAACAATCAAACGGAAAGTATTTTTAATAAGCTGGCTCTAGTTCTGGAGAGAGGACAAATTAATGAAATCCCATGTGACTCCTGCTAACAACAAAAAAAGGCAAGTTTAATAGTTAACTAGTACTAAGTAAAAAATTTCTATAGCAGCCTGTTTTTCTACACCTAAAATGGTATCCCATCATCAATAAAAGGGACTTCAGCAAAATCCGCTTCAGCCCTTCTGGCCTCCTCAGCCCCACACCCCACAGGGTCCAACGCCACGGAAACTTGGTTCTCCCCTCATCCCAGAAGCCTTCCTAGAGCCGTTGTACACATGCCAACCAACCTTCAGACTTCCCCGTTCTAATGAGCCCCTCCCCAGTCCAGCTGCATTCCAGCGTTTCCCACGCCCGGCAGAAAGACCTACCCGCCCCTCGGCCCCCAAACCCAGAGTCACGGAGCGCGAAAGAATCCGGATGGCGAGGACCTCCAGCCTGGCCAGCACTGGAAGACATTTTACACTTCATCCTGGTTCTGCCAATTTCTGCGTGACCTTGGGCACTGCCCTACCCCTCTAGGGGGTCCCCGTTTTCTCACCTTCAAGGTGAGGATGGCACCTGCATCCAGCTGCTGTTAGGATGACATGAAACCACATGTCAAGCACCTAACAGGGCAGCTGGCACGAAATGGGGACTCGAAATCATCAGTAACGGATGTCATTCCCCAGCCCTATCCACACGGTCTCGGGGCTGGCGCGCACCTTACCGGCCAGTCCCATCTGCCCGGTTCGGAAAGCAGGGCACCGAGGTCCGGGAGGCAGGGGGCGCCGTGCTCCCGACCACCGGACAGGGGAGGCGGCTGGGCGCTGGCCCCGGACCCGGGGCGCCCGTGCCCCGCCCGCTGCCCAGCTCCAGCCGCCGCCGCCCGCCGCCCTCCCGGGGCCCCCCCACCTGCCGCCAGGCCCGGGGCTCCCGCAGTCCGGCCCGAGCCCCACAGCCCCCCACCCCGCGCGGCGGGCAGCCCGCAGCAGCGCCTCGGGCGCGCACTCACTCTTCACTTTGCCGAAGGTGCCGACGCCCAGCGTGTCGCCCAGCACGTAGTGTCCGATCTTCACCCGCCCGTCGTGCTTCTGCTTCTCTGCCATCTTCGGCGCGCGCAGCCGAGCTCCGCCGCCGCCGCCGCCGCCGCGGGCTCCCGAATGCGGCGCTTACCCACAGTGCAGCGGGCCCGCGG
>NW_017732126.1:657850-672458 GCF_001890085.2 Hipposideros armiger | reverse complement strand
CGGGGGGAGGGGCCCCGAGCCGGGGGCGGGGAGGGTCGGAGGCCGACAGGTGTGCGAGGGCGGGGGCGCAGGGCGCGGCGCCCCCTCACCTGGAGCAGAGGCCCGAGGGCGAGCGTGGGCTGCAGAGGCCCATCGTGGGGAACCCCGAACGGAGTGAGAATGTGAGGGTGAGATTTGGGCCGAATCCTAGGGAATGGAAAGAGGTGGCAGTAGAATCATAAAGAAGACAAACAGGCCCCAAGTGTGGGGAGAGAGGGGATGTGTTGTAAAAACGACTGCAGGAGCCTAAGGAGTTGGGTCGGAGGCGGTGGGGACGGCCCTGTATCCTCCAGCAGTCAGAGAGCCTCAAGGAAGTCTCTCGGGCTGAGTGTTTTTGATACAGGTCAGGGCACATGGAGAACTCAAGTCTGCGCTCTCTTCAGTCGTCCTCCATGTATAGTATAATTCTCGATTATTTTGCCCTGTAAATAGAAGAGACGCTCTCCTCCAGAGCTCTCCATTCTAATTTGCACAACGTTCTCCGATAATTCACGGCCACAGCATTTGCTCAGTTGTACGATATTTTAGCACGTGCTCGTATAAATACATAGTGTAGGATAGTTTGCGTTGGAACTGTGCAGAAACAGTGAAAAAGGAAAAGGAAAAACTGAATGCTGTGAGCATGGAAAGTAAAATACGTAGGGGCAAAGAGAAATTGTGAAGAGCAAGGGCAATTTAAGCGCGCAAATTAATGAAAGTATACATGTGATAAAGATAGAAGTGGGGATAAAATATGGTGAGAGGAAACCAGACTGACAAGAATTTAGTAATAAGGTGATTATATATCCCTCTCTCCCTCCCTCCCTTCCATGTTGTCCTATTCTTTAGTGTTGCCTATCTTACAGTGCCTAAAAAAATGTTTGCTATTTGATAATAAATGTTTAAGGACTAGTTGAACATTTTTAACATTGTGCATGACAATAGAGTTTCAAGGTCACATTCCTCAAACAAGTAGTGCCTTATCACACTTTAAATGTAAAGAGAGAAATGTATTGATCAGAAAGAATGAGATGTAACAAAAATTTGTTTTCTAAAAAATGGTAAATACACAAATGGAAAACATACATCATTCTTGTTTACACACCAAAACAATCTGATGAGTAATGATCACAGCTTATAAATTATAGATATCACAGCTGTTGAACAGAGGCTATTTTTGTTCATTCTTGCGATCATCTTTCTTGCTGACATGAAGTATCATTAAGAATCGTTCTGCCTAGTTGGCAATTCAGAGAAAATAGCCAGTTAGTTTAGACACTGAACTTTCATTTGGTTAAGGTCACTCCTTCAGTGTTCATCCAGGTGACTAAGAAAACAATACCTGTTCAGCTTTTGAGATATAAGATGTATGTCTGTCTCCTGTTCTAACGTCCCGTTAAAAGATGTTGAAAAGTCTATTAGATTGCTTTTTTGAAGCTACATGAAGACCCACTATACATAGAGATTTTAAAGCATTTTGCACTGTCTTAACTATTTGTTGGTAATTACAACTTAAGTTATTATACATTCATAACAATGACCCTTACCTAGCTACTATGAACTACCTTTATTTTTATGTCAAACAAATGTATGACACTTTGTTGATTAAAAAGTCCATTTAAACACAATTATCTCATTGTCACAAAAGAAACATATTATTATCCCCATTTTATAGATAATAAAACTTAGTTTTTCCCGTTCTGATTTGCCCACCGCTAATCAGCTAAGTGGCAGAGTGAGACCTCACATCTAGTTTTGACTTGTCCTTTATCTTTCTACTATACCACAGCTGCCTATAAAAACATGGTGCTCTGCTTGAAAATCTGCACAATTATAGTCCCATTCTTGCTTTTGTTTTTGCTTTTTTAGGACAGGACAATAATATGCCCTTTAAATTTATCTTTTTAGCTCTTTTCCTGACCTTGAGCTCTGTGAGAGGAAAGGTTGACTGGTAAGTGGGTGAGAAGGGTGGGAAAGGACAAGTCCTGGCAGCACCCAGCCTTCTCCTGTTCTGAACATTGCAGATATGGTTCCATCCTCGCCTCTCCCTATGGAGCAATACAAGTGTGACAGTTCATCAGACCAAATCTCCTTAAGAGTCACGCCCCTTGAGAGTTTCACCCCCCAAAGATGTTCCGGTAAATACAATATGCCCCACTTTATTATTTCCCCATGATGCTTTAGTGTCCCTATGTTATTTTGTAGCAATCTCTGAGGTTCAGTGGCCCAGGCAGCTCTTTCGTTCTTAACCCTAGTCCAACTGGTACTGCTTTACCCTCCTACTACTGGGTCTTTGGGCTTCTTTTACTTCAATTATTCTAAAAGCAAGGCCCGCATAGAATAATGGAGTACCACTAAGCTAATAGACTACACTAGATTCCACTGGTATTATCAATAACCACTTCCTTCAAGTCTGCTCAGGGTCACCTTCTCCATTAGGCCTACCTACTCAGACCAACCCTATTTAAATTGCAGCTTCATGTCACCCATACACCCAGCCCTGAACTCTCCATCCCCTTAACTTCCTCAACTATGTCTAACATACTGTTTACTTGTTTATTCTGTTTTTTTTTGTTTTGTCTGTCTCTCTCAGCTAGAATGTAAGCTTCACAAGAGAAAGAGTGTTTTTCTCTGTTTTGATCACTGATGTCATTTATCCTCTGTTCCCAGAACAGCGCCTTACAAATAAATTATAGGCACCCGAGTAGATTCAGGCTGTGTGACATCTAACGTTTATACAATGTGGGGGACCTCTTTATGGAAAAAAAAATGCAAAATTGGTCATGAAAGTGAATATTTATTTGAAATGAAAAAACTATCTACAAATATTTTTAAGCTGACAACACAAACATCCCCAAATTCAGAAGAAAAAAATCTTTATAAATTAACTATCCCACATACCTTTATAATGCTTATTTTCTGCATTATTTGGTTGTATATTCTTTGCTTGCCTCTTCATATTTTGTAATATTTTTTATAGAGAGAATAGAAACATGATTCTGACCTCTCTCTACAGTGATTGATCAAGTTTTTGATTACATATTTCTCTTCAGGATTCCCATAGCACTTTTTTCATATAGCTAATACAGCAACTATCAATTCTGTTTTATATATATATATATATATATATATATATATATATTTCATATCTAAATTAATACTTAATATTTATATATATAAACAACATACTCCATCTGCTGTTCCTGGGGCCTAACGGAACTTGGTAACACCATTCCAGAAATATTTGTTGAATTGAAATAAAGAAGATGGTTATTAACCTATGGAATTAAGGAACAAGCACATAGGGAAGAGCACTTTAAAAAGAAGTAAAAGTTAATAGATTCATTTTATGCATATAAATGTTAAGTACAAAGCATAATTTTCCATCTCGGTGTAGGAGTCACTAGTGAGGTTGGAGATAGGCATAGGCCAGAACTTACTGGACCTTATAGATTCCTGATAAGATGTTTCTGTTATTGTTCTGCAGCTTAAAAGAAAAAGAAAAATAGGGCGGCCGGGTGGCTCAGTTGGTTAGAGCCCATGCTCTTAACAACAAGGTAGCCGGTTCGATTCCCTCATGGGATGGTAGGCTGCAGGGGCGGGGGAGCGCCCCCGTCCCCCAGTGGCGACTGGGCTTGGAGCTGAGCTGCACCCTCCACAACTAGATTGAAGGACAACAACTTGGCTTGGAGCTGATGGGTCCTAGAAAAAACACACTGTTACCCAATAAAAAATAAAAAATAAAAAAAAGACAGTGATTAATGAAGTGTGTTGATATCTTATATGTAATACAAGCAAAATAATTCTTTTTTATTTTTATTATGAAAATGTATAAACACTAAAGTATGATAATTGTCAATGATTAGCAACACTGTCAACATTCACCAATCTACCTTTGCTTTTTAAAAATTGGTTTGTTTCCTGGGGTGTTTTTAAAGCAAATAACCAGATAGATTATGTCACTGGTAAATACTTCAGTATATAGCCTAACAGATAAAGACTTCTTTTTAGCACAACCATACTACCACTATCACATCTAACAAAATTAACAATAATTCCTTACTATTATGGAATACTCACTCTATGTTCAATTTTCTTAAAAATATAGTTTTACTTTTAGTTTATTATAATCAGGATCAAAAAAGTCTATAGTTACCTTTTTTTTTTAAATGTCATTTGTTGAAAAATTGGGTCATTTTACCTGTTAAGTATCCCAAACTCTGTTGGATTTAGCTCAATAATCACTCTTGATCACAAGAGACAGTATGGTGGTGTAGACAAAGCACAGTATTTAAAAACAAAAATCCTGAGTTTGTGTCCCAGCTTAGCTGCTGAGCAGAGTGTCCTTAAACACATAATTTCACATCTCATTAATAAAACTAGTAATGCTGAACTAGATTATATTTCAAGTTATTTTCCGTTGTTAGGAAATTCAACTCCCAAATCCCACTTCTCATTTTAGAATGAAACTATCAAAGGAAAAAGATAGAGAGATTACTGTAAGGGGCTGTAGGCTATAGTCCAGGATCAACAAACTATTATAGTCAACACACTATTTGATCTTGGTACATTATTTTCCCTAAACACATTTATTTAGCTCTCGACATTTATTATTACTGGTTTGTAAGGCTAAAAGGATATTCCTGGCCCAACCCCTTCAAAAAGATAAGTAGATGAAATAAATGCATGTGACAATACTTAAAATCCTTTCAAAGAAAATGTAATATATAACTTTGAAATATTATTTTTAGCAAGTACCCTAGTAACAAACTTAATGTGATCCATTTCCATTTTGTGGCTAAGTACATTTATAAATTGCTTCAATATGAGTCAATGTTATAATTTTCAGTGTAGCTGAGAAAAAATAAAACATTTTGGATCAGGTTTCCTCCATGAGCAGATGCATTAATTGGAATAACAAAGGTTGTTTGCTTTGTTGTATAAACATTATGGCTCTGACAGCATTTTTAGAATCTTGCTTTCATGTGTGTGTTGACAGCTTGTCTGAAAAGAGCTCAAACACACTTTTAGATCCGTTAAATCAATTACTTCTCCCCTGGCATGGATTCAGTGCCTATCAATACTGAACATTTTTAAACTGGCAAGGTTTGACTAAGGAGATACCAATGTCACCTTGAATTGATTATCATTTTTGTTAGGGTTGTGAATTGGAATTAAAACAACGCTTGACAAAACTATACAGTGTATGTATTATTTGAAGTCTTCTATTATACAATTTTAATGACCTCAAGGGGGTGTGAATACTTTGGCTTGTTGGCTCAATCCCGTTAATATTAACAACAAAGCTTTGATGTGATTAATTAGTGCAACATTAAGATCAATTAGGTAATTTCAAAATTTCCAAATGCTCTGTAAATAATAAAATCATTCTCCCTCCAAGAATAAAGACCTTTACAAAATAGCCAAAGAATTCACTTTCTTTTTTGAAATTAGAATGTTGGCTTGTGTTAGGTGCCCGTTAAGGGCTCTTCATTCTAACATTCTGATTCTATGAAATTAAATTGTTAATCGTTTTTTTTAAAGTCTTGATTAATAAATTTTTACCCTTGAATTTTAAAATATTGAAATGTTTTCAAAGTGGTATTGGGATGACTCGTTAGCTTAGCTGGTTAGAGTGTGGTGCTGATAGCACCAAGGTTGCTGGTTCGATCCCCGCATGGGCCACTGTGAGCTGCGCCCTCCTTAAAAGAGTCAACTGTGCCATTGTAGCATGAAAGCAATGTGTAACCAATGACCATGGCTGTTCCCCAATAAAATTTTTAAAAAAAGAAGTGGTATAAAACCAGCTATTCCACCTATGAAAGGTTCCCAGATCATTGGAGAATATTGTTCCTTGTTCTGAATATATTATTCATTCACTGGACAAAGGTGTGTTGATGCCTACCGAATGCTAGGCCCCAGTCTAGGCACTGGGCATACAGCAGTCACTAAGACAGTCATGGCAGTTAGTGTGTCCTCTTTACCACTCATACTGTTAACATTTTGTTAAAGAAAAAATTAATCATGACACTCATTAAAGAAGACAAGGCATACTTTACGCGGGACTATTGCCATTGGTATAAGAACTACTGCAATGGGGTTTTGCAGTAGGAGTAAGAAATTGGTCTCAATTGTGAATATAACAAAGAAAAGTGGGGATTTATAGCCAAGGAGCAGGGTGGGAGGGTCACTGGAAGGGACATTACCAAAAAGGGGGTAATTCTTTGCTAAATTGACCCAACAGGATCCTTTCTGAAAGCAGGCCAAGGTCATGGTAAGGATAAAGAATTTCGCTGGATATAGAATCATTATTCTGGCTAACCTGAATTAGCAGGATTCTTGCTAAAATGGGGGCTCTTGAAGACATGCCCAACCATGGGTTCAGTTGGGCTCAGAGGAGCCTGATAAGAATTAGGTCTAGGAGAGAGGCTTTGTCACATTTTAGTGAAAGAGGCAGACTATCAACTATCAAATATACAGTAGTCCCCCTTTTATCCATGGGGGATACATTCCAAAACCCCCAGTGGATGTCTGAAAGCACGGATAGTACTGAACCCTATGTAAACTATATTTTTACCTATGCACACATACCTATGATAAAGTTTAATTTATAAATTAGCACAGTAAGAGATTAACAACAATAACTAATAATAAAATAGGACAATTACAACAATATACTGTAATCAAAGTTATGTGAATGTGGTCTCCCTCTCTCTCTCTCTCTCTCTGATATCTGATCTGATAACCTAGATAGCTATTAAGCGACTAATGGGTGCAGAGCATATACAGCATGGATACGCTGGACAAAGGGAAGATTCATATCCCCGTTTAAAGAGAGCATCATGCTACTCAGAATGGCATGCAATTTAAAACTTATAAATTGTTTATTTCTGGAACTTTCTATTTCATATTTTTGGACCATGGTTGACTGCGGGTCCCTGAAACCACAGAAAGTAAAACTGTGGATAAAAGGGGACCTGCTGTGTAATATAATGTAATGTTAGTGGTGAGTGCTATAAAGAAAAATAAGCAGAGGAAATGGATACAGAGATGAAAGTGAGGGGGTGTGAATAAGCATTTTATATAGGTTGTCAAAGAAAGTCTCTCTGAGAATGTAGCATTTGAACAGATACTGAGAATTATGTGTGAAGAAGGGAGCCATTGAAATATTTGGGCTAAGAGCATGGCAGCGAGAAGGAAGGGCAAGTGCAAAGGCCCTGAGACAGTGCAAATAGCATATTGAAGGAATAGCAAGAATGTCCATGTGCCCAGAGCAGTGAGTACAAGAATAAGTAATGGAAGGGTTTGCAATTAGAATGCCCAGAGCCAGGGCATACTTGGTAGACTATGTTTATAACTTTGGGGGTTTTTTAAAGTGTGATCAGATTTGGGGAAAATTATTTAATATGAGTGATGTGACAGGAATTATAAACTTAAAAGACCTCTCTAGATGGCTGTGTGGAAAAGAGTCTAAGGTGACAAGAATGGAAGCCAAAAAACTGATTAAGAGGCGATTGTAGTAGACCAGTTGAGTGTTGATAGTTGCTTAAAGTAGGTGGTAGCAGTGAAGATGGTGAGAGCCATTCAGATTTGGCATATGTTTTGATGTTAGCACCAAGAGGATTTGCCAATCACAAAAGCAGAATCAAAGACTTAGATTTGTATGTTCATCATACAACTAGATGAACAAGGGTGACTTAGACTAAAATGCAAAAGACTTCATGAGAAATAAGTTGGATTCCACATATAAGTGAGATCATATGGCATTTGTCTTTCTCTGACTGACTTATTTCACTTAGCATGATGTTCTCTAGGTCCATCCATATTGTTGCAAATGGTACTTTATAGCTGAGTAATACTCCATTGTGTAAATGCACCAGTTTCTTAATCCAGTCGTTTACCAATGGGCATTTTGGTTGTTTCCAAATCTTGGCTATTGTGAATATGTGCAATGAACATAAGGGTGCATATATTTTTTTGAATGAATGTCTTGGGTTTTTCTGGATAAATACCTAAGAGTGGAATTGCTGGGTCATAAGGTATAAATGAGGAATGTAAACAGAAATAGTCTCAGAGACACAGAGGAAAAACTGAGAGTTACTAGTTGGGAGGGGGTGGGGATGAGGGAGACGGGGAAGGGACGAGACAATACAAATTGGTAACTACAATATGGCCTCAGGGATAGAAAAGACAGTCTGGGGAATATAATCAATAATGTTGTAAATATTTTTTAGGGGGCCAGATGGACTCATGTTTTGTTAGGGAGACCACTTCATAGTCGATGTAGAGGCCTGCCCACCGCACTGTATATCTGAAGCTGATGTTGAATAATATTGCATGTCAACTATAATTACATATACATATAGTCACAGGATGTGGAGTAGACTGTGGGAATGAAGTCAATGGAATTGTAATAGATAAGTACGATATCAGGGGTGGGAGGGCAGTGGAGCGGGGAGGGGAGTTGTTACTTTGTGAGGGGTGAAAAGGATAACTATTGCAGTGTTTTGTACACCTGAAACTAATAATAAAAATAAATAAATAAATACATAAATAAATACATAAATAAATACATAAAATCAAAACAAGAAAAAAAAGAAAGAAGTTGGGAGGAAGAGGAGGATGAGAGACAAAATTCTGTTTGACCATGGTAAGTGTAAGATGTTTTACAGAAATTCCAAAGGACATGTCAAGTAAGTGGTTGACCACAAGAGTGTGAACTTCAGGGAAGAAGTCAAGACTGAAAAATGTAAGTTTCAAAATCATTATCACATATACCCTATGACTAGAGATCCCTTAGGAAGTGAATATGAACAATGAAAGAGATTCTCAGACTGAGATATCCCAGATTTAGAGATCTATAAAAGGAAAAGGAATCATCAAAATATACTGAAAAGAAATACCTACTAAGGCAGGAGGAAATTTAAGAAAGTATTATCAATATTTCAAGACACTATTATCAACCACGTCTAATGCTACCAATCTGTCAACTGAGATGAAGATGAAAGGTTGACTATTGTATTTAATGACCTTGACAGATGATTTTGTAGTGGAATGATGGAGATAAAGGTCAGAGTGGAGTAAGTTAATGAGAAAATTGAAGTGAAGAAACAGAGAAGGTGCTTCTATACAATTCTTTTGAGTTTTGCTATGAAAGGGACAGTAGCAAATGGGGGGAAGGGGTGGAGACAAGGGTGGGCTTTTCAGAATGAGGAAAAACACAACACACTTGTAAGCTGATGGCAATGGTCCAGTAGAAAAGGGATAAATAATGATGTGAGACAGAATAAACAACTTGTACAACATTTAGCAGTGAATCCTGATTTGACAGTCCTTCAGGACCTCCCTTACCTTCTCTCAAGGGACTTATACTCTAATGGAAAACTTATACATTAGATTAATAAATTTCAAAATGGTGCAATAAGTGATATGAAAAAGCTGTGCATAGGACTGAAAAGTGTGGAGCAGTGAGTTTCAAGTCTCTTGTATTTGACCCGAGAAAATATGAAGAGGACCCAAACCACCGGCATTTCCAGTAGTGAAGGAAGGGAAAGGATGGATTTGAGAGCTGTTTAAGAGAAAGAATGAATAGGATTTAATGATTGCTTATTTATGAATTAAGAGAGAGATAGAGAAATTTTGGGTGACTTCCAGATTTCTGTCATAGTACTGTGTGAATGGATGAATCTTCCTAACACAGTTCTTAGCGCTTTACTTCCTTCCTTAAAAATGTTCAAAGACTTTACATTGCCTAAAGATTCATGTTTAAAACTCTATAGTCTGGCATTCACAGACCCCTAAAATCTGCTTTTTTTGGCACGCGCTTTATCTTCCTGAGGTACCTCCTTAGAACTCAAGGACCTAGTAGAATCCAGTTTGAAAAGCACCGGTCCGCAGAGTAAAATCCAAAGCCTTTAAGTCTGCATTCAAGGCCCTCTATAATCTGGCCCCTACCAACCTAATTCTTTGCCTCATCTTCCTAACCCAAAGCTCTAACCATATCAAATTTCTTTCTATTCTGTGTCCACGCCAACCTGTAATAGGCTACTGTACCTTTTCTCCCATCATTCTCAGTGTCTGGAACTTCTTTATTCCTTGGTACTCTCAATCAATGTCTGCCGAACAAACAACCTCCACATGTTTCAAAATTCACCTCCTCTGTGCAACCTTTCCTCAACGTCCCAGATACATTGGTCCATTCTGTCTTTAATAATGCTGTGTACATTATACTTAATTAAATCCATCATTATACTTACCTGTTTATGTATCTGATCCACCATTTGACTATTAATCCCTTGAGGGCAAGCGCTGTGAACATAGTAGGTAATTAACAGATGCTAGTTGAATGACTGAGTAATGAATGAAATCTCAGCTCAGGCATCATTTTCTGTTAATTTACCTATCCCCTCCAAAACAGCACTAAAGGCTTCTTTCTGTTTATTCCTGTGAGGCCTTAGATCACTTCTGTTCTAGCACTATATCGTACCATAACATCGTATCTGTTGCATTGTATGGCATTCTTTTTTCTCTCTTTTTTTGGTGTATGTGTTTCCTGCCTGAAATATTCAAAGGCATGGATTTTTATCCTGTGTATCTTGGTATCCCAAGCACTTAGGTTCTCAATAAATGTTTTAAGAATGTATTGTTTAATAATTAAAGTGCTCTCTTGCTTTTTAAAGCCTTGTATCATGTAATCATGCCCATCTTTTCCCACCTTCACGAAGTATTCCCTAATCATCCTTGGCTCGAATTCGTCTTCCACTCTGTCATCCTGTTAAGCTGTAGCTGTATCTCTGTTGTGTAATTATCACTTTCTAGGACAGTTATTGATATAGATTGACTACAAAAGCCTAAGAACAAGAACACTTTTATTCTTCAGGATATTCTCATACTGTTGTGATTCTCAACTCTTCATTTTTGTGCTATACTTAACTAGCGTACATCCCCTACCAATTCCTAGAGCACTTGGCATGATTCTACCATATGCCATTGGAGAGAGTCGTAACAGCAACACTCTTGAATCTGATATGATTTACTTTGTCAAAATAAACATTGAATAAGCTACTGCATTGGTACTATCACTAGTAACATTTTCTGGCAACCTCTTGCCTCACTGAGCCTTATACGTGGTAGGCATTCTTTAAGTACTTGATGAATAAATAAAGGAAGGAAGGAATACTATTTCCACTGCCAAGTTAAGAGGGGAATTCAGACTTTGCCTTTTGTACAACATTAGTCCACTCATTTATCTATTACTGTTGAGAGCCAGAAATAATTTATTTATATGGGCTAGAGGAAGACAAATAATTTATTTATATTGTCCTTTATAAACTAAACTCTAGATAAGATAATAGTTTTACTTTAAAAAATCAGGATTCCTTTCCCAACCCACGCTAGCCTTGGAACCAAATAGAAATGTTACAGGAACTGAGTTTTCCCTGAGGTTTTATTAAGTTCTGACCTCTCTCTTCTCTCTGTAAACCCAAGTGACCCCTCCTCTTTTCCATTTCCCAGAGTTCCTCAGCTCTGCTTGTCCACCTGGTACCCTCTGCAGCTATCATGATCCCTAAAATTGAGGAGGGATTTTTTTGTTTATTTTCTCCTCCCAGGGACAACAACTCTTTAACCATTGAAAAGGTGATGGTGTTCTTTTAGTTTACAGCCCCTTACAATGCAGAACTTGAAACAAATTTCTCAGGAAAAGGACTGAGCAACAAGGGAAGGACATCTCCACATACAGCCGTAATCAGCTCTCCCTGCCAACCAAACCTGAATAGCCCAACCCTGGTGTTCCTGTCTTTTTCCTCCTTCTTCCACTTGGGTAATTCTTACCTTCTCTGGGAACACCTCCCACTTTCCCAAAGATTGGGGGCAGCATTTATTCCCCCCACTTTGTTTTCCCTCTTTGTGTCATCATCCTAGGGCCCCAGACAGTGTCTCCTATTACTGGGAAAAAGAGAGGAGGGAGACCAAAGCACGTTGGGAGGAGGTCTCCATACAAATTTGACACTTTGGGGCCCTTGCCAGAGTTTGGAAAGTGAGCCTGAGGTTGGCATCCTCACTATGATCCTGCTGTTATACTCTTTCATTATTTGATCCACCTGATATCTCACAGAGATTATGTAATAAATGGTGTAAAATTTCAGGCATGCTTGGCTACAGACGCAGATTAGGGGAATGCTAAAAATTATAAGGTATAATGAAAACTTTATAACAGCCTCTGCCATGAGTTTTTCCAGGGCGAAAAAATAGAGATCAAAGCTACCTTCAACTATACCCTCAGAAATGGAGATTTAAAATTTTCTTCATGAGGATAAAAAGAAATCAGCTTAAGTACCTTCATTTTTTAAAAAAATTTATATTTATGCTTTATATAATCTATTTCAAATTTGTATGGGGAACAGTGAAGCAAAATAAAATTTGAAGCATTCTTTTTTTAAACTGATTCTGATTCACTACTATAAAACTTACAACTACTTTTGATATGGCTTTTTTCAGGTAATTATTGTACTATTTGGCTTCCTATAAAGTTCACTCATTAGAGAATATTTTTTTGTAATTTAAATGCTAATTTTTGATAATGCAATTCAAACCTCAGGAATTTTTTTATGCCGAATATATTAGATACAAAGAAGTATCTCATGAACAATGCCCTTCAGGCTCTGACCTTCTCAAGGAGAAGACTTGTGATCATGAAACAATTTAAAAACAAGTTACTTATTTTTTAACTTGTGGATTAAAATGGCACCTCTTTTTACTACACCAAACTCTCTTCAGTTATGCAGGAAAGACATTACCTAATTTTGTCACTTATTTTCATTGTTTATGAGATAAATACTCTCAGAAACATAGACCTGTAAAAAGAGTGTGATTATACCCCCTTTCTGCCCTTTTCTTTACTCTCCTTTTCCTTTTCTTTACTTCCAATTCTAAAATCTAGTACCTTTATGATGCCGACAGGACAGAAGCTAAATTGTGTGTTGATTGCTTAATGAAAACAGACAGAATTAATCAAACCTACTTTTAATAAATCCCATGTTTTTAAGTCCCAACATTGACTATATTTCTTGAATCCAAAACTCAACTTCGATCCCAAATTATTGCGGGAAAATATCCCTGCATCAGTCATATAGACACCTGTTATTAACACTTACCAGTTGTTCCTTACTTTGGCTCTTAGTTTGCTGGTAAAATCTGTTCTACATTTTTGATATTTACCCGTTTTCCATTCCTGCTGCATTCAAAATCCAAAGGTCTCAACAATCTCTTACTCACTCCCACTAGTCTAAATTTCATTCTATAAAATTCGGATGCACTCCAGCAAACACCAAGCTTTCACCCGAAGAAAGATGCCGTAGTACCAGTTAAGCCAGGAACATGCCTCTCTGGCAAGTTTTTTGTCCTACCAAGCAACCTCCAACCCTGTGACCCACGAGAATGCATCAATATTGAAAAAGGATTGCTTTTTCTTCTTCGTCATGAAAGAGGGTGCCATAGACACTTATTATTGAGCTTCATTTAAAGAATCAAGTCTACTGAGAGGTTTTAAGTGAGGAAATATTTGGATTGGTAGTAGCTCTTATAAATTGGAGAAGTGAAATCTAAGTTTAGTTAAAAGCACATTCTACACGTTATTACCTGTTCAATAAATGGAGCATTTTTGTGGAAATAAGCCTAAGGTTTTATGAATAGCTCCTTACTTTTTCCCATGAACTTGGAACATTTTTCAAATACAAATTAAAAAATAAATCCCTACAAGAATCTGTATGTTCTCACTTTTTTGCTGTTGGGAGCTTTATGTCATAGCTTTAGTCATGAGTTTTAGCTGAGTTTGTATCTGAGAAAATCCTTAAAATAGAGTCAAGCATCAAACCAAAACAACTTGATTTTATTGTATGGCAAATATTTCTTAGCATTAAGCAAAGAATTTTGAGATTTCAAATGTTAACTATTTGTAATTGCTTTATTATATCTATCATAATATGTCTAATTCCTAAATTAGAAGTTTCTGAATATTTGTTACAAATCTGATATTTCATAAGGCAAACTGGTATTGCTGTGTGGTTTAAAAAATTTATTTAGTCTCTAAACTGTTATCACATTTTAACCCATAAAAAAAAGGCACGTTCACTTGCATTGCGATATCATATCCATTTGCGTCCTCAAAAGTTTTGTCATGAAGAATTAAGTTTCCCATAGTAACGTGATATGCATGTGTAAAAATCATGAGCAAATTCTGTTTCCTTTTCCGTAGCTATATTAAAATAATATTTTCCACTCTTGTCACATACTTAGTCTATCTAAAACGAGTTACAGAATTGGCAAGTTATGGCTTAAGGGAGCAGGGGAAATTGTAGAGATGATATCTCTATATTATTTCTGGGCGACTTGCACAGATGCAATTTTATATAAACTTTATTTTTAAATATTTCATGACTTCAGTGTGAAATTTGAATCATGAAAAATATACAATTGGGCCAAGTGAGTTTAACAATAATTATGTAGAAATTGAAAGGTTTATTATATGCATTGAATGGTAATAGGAAACAGTTTGCATTCTACTATTTCCTTTTTTTTTTTTTTTTTTTTT
>NW_017732126.1:645871-657445 GCF_001890085.2 Hipposideros armiger | reverse complement strand
TCTCTCTCTCTCTCTCTCTCTCTCTCTCACACACACACACACACACACACACACACATTCAAACTCACACACACAGAGACACAGGTGCACACAGCTTATTTGAAGGAAAATATTTGAGGTATATCAAAACAATACAAGTATACCAATGATAAAGTTTAATTTATAAATTAGGTATAGCAAGAGATTAACAACAATAATTTATAAAATAGAACAATTATAGGAATATAATGTAATAAAAGTTATGTGAATGGCTTTGGGCCATTATTAAATAAAATAAGGGTTACTTGAACCCAGCACTGTGATACTAAGACAGCCGATTAATCCAGACAGCTATTAAGTGACTAATGGATGAGTGACGTATACAGCATGGATATGATGGACAAAGGGGTGGTTCACACTCAGACTGGAAGCAGTGAGATGGTGGGAGATCTCATCATGCTGCTCAGAACAACATGTAATTTAAAATTTATGAATTGTTTATTTCTGGAATTTGTCTATTTAACACATTCAGACAGAGGCTGACTGGGTAACTGAAACCATGGAAAGTGAAACTGTGGGATAAGCGGGGACTTCTGTATTCTGGATTATATATACATGGGTTCATTCAGTCATTCAACAAGCATTCACTGAATGCTTAATCTGTGCCAGGGGTTTCACTAGGCCTTGGGTATACAAAGATAATAGGTACCGCTCCTGTCTTCAGAAATGAATAATCAGAAAGCATAGTAATAAGAAAAATGTTCAAGGTAAGCATAGGTGCTTAGGAGGCCCAAAAGAGGAATGACTGTTTTGTTTTTTTTGTACTTTCTTAGATTTAATTACTATATCAGATTTCCTTCTCTAAACTTTCACTCTGGCTCTGAAACAATCAAGTCCTTTGTAAGTAGTTGTCCAAAGGAATATGAAAAATTTAATCAATTTGCAATGATATTTTAGTATTTAACTTTTTGTAACCCAGAGATATGACTTGAGTTTTTAATCTGTAGTCATGATAGATTGTATTATTCTTCAACTAACATTTACTCTCCTAGCCCTCCCTCCCCTCAGTGGGAGGAATGTACTTCCCCACTGCATTCATAAGGAGTGTGGCCATGTGACTTGCTTTGGCCAATGAAATGTGAGCAGGTGTGACATACACCCCCATCCTTGCAGAGAAATTAAATATACTTGTCTGGGTTGGCTTGGCCTCTTGAGCTTCTGATCTCTGCCAAGAACAGCCTTCCTCAGATAGTCCCAGACTGGAAAAAACACAAAGAGCCCATCAAAACTGTAGGCAAATTCCTGGCCTGTGAGCATGAAATAAATCTTTATTAGTACAAGCCACTGAAATTTGGGGATTGTTTGTTACTGCAGCAAAAAACGATTAATACAAGAGCCAACCTCATAAGCACACTTGTGTGAAAAACTATAAGCAATATAAACAAAAGGCAGGATATTTGAAGTGACTTTCAAAATAAAAAAGAAGCAAATGTTCTATACAGATTGTGAAATATGCTCCATTTATATCACCATTAACATATGTCTACCTTACAGTACCAGGTGTATGTATAAAAGGCAAATATTTAGGAGCCAGGCAATAACCTCCAGCGTGTCCGTATATCTCTATGAATAATTAATAGTTGTGTATCTGTCATGTCATAAATTTTATACTATAAAATTTAGGACACTGATTCATTTTTACAATAAAATCTATTGCCATTAATCTAATTCAATGCAGAAAATTACATGAGGAAAAAAAGAGTTTCACCCTAATAAAATAGAACTTAAGGCTTATTAAATGCTTCAGTTTTTACTATCCACCAATGACCATGGGAAACAAAACAAATAAATCATGTTCTAGGACTATAATGTTATATAACTATACACCCACACACATAAATAATATATATTAAATTATATATACAACTATATAAATTAATGTAAAAATGATAATAATACCAAACATTAGTAATTTCCTTATTTGTAGCAATGTTCTAGCTCTAACACTATGAAAGATTTCTTGCTTGAGTGGGCCGGCCGAGTGGCTCAGTTGGTTAAGAGCTCACTCAAGAGTCTGAGCTCTGAGCAACAGCGGTTCGAGTCGGGCCCGAGCTGAGTTGCCGCTGAGCTGCCAACAGGTGGCAGGATGGCTCAGCTAGAAAAAAAAAAAAAAAGATTTCTTGCTCGATACTGTGCATCAGTAGTAGATCACAACATTTTAAAACCATCTATGACTCACACCTTGTTTATATTTCTACTATTCTCACCACACAGTTATTGCATATTACAGTTACCTGGCTGTTTCAAAGCAACCTTCCTGTTCCAAAACTAAGCATAATGTTGTAGCTTGCATGTGTGAGTGGAGAGATTGTGCCATTACCAACATGAGTACTTTTATATCCTCTAAAATCATGTAAGAAAGCATATTTTTATAAATTGAAAAACACTTTATAATCACCAGTGGGATATAAACTCCCTTCACAAAAACACATATGGGCTCATTCCTGAATTATCTGGTATTTTTCACCTAAATGAAAATTATTTTTACAGCTGATTTTTGCAGCAGTTTTTCGTTCTACCTTGCAGATGTATTAATGTGTTTTTATCATGTTGACCTCTGATTATAAACAAATCTATTTTATATTAAACTTCAGTGTTCCTCCCATGCTTATATTATAAGGAAATGGAGACTAGTTTGAATCAAAATAAGTGTCTTTAATAGTCCCTTCAGGAGTTCCTGTTGACATTTTCCAGCTTGAGGCTGATTTTTTGGGGGGTGGTAAGAAGGAGGTATAATCATCTAAAATATAAATAAAAATGTTTTCTCAAAGTTCCTTAAATCAGAAAGAAAAAAACTATGTTTGGGATACACTACACAGATTTATTTGAATTCCCTTGCATACTCTAAGTGAACCCACAGCCAAACAAATGAAGCTTATAGCTCCACAGTTGGAGACTTACTACTTCTTTATTTTATAAAAATAAAACTGCAGGTGATGGTGTACCATTTGGCCTGAATTTCTACATGTAGCAAGTAGCTAGTGAATTACTTCCTCCACTTTCTCCAGGTACTGAATAAAAGCATTTATCATGAGTCTGTCATACACTGAAGGTAGGAGACTGGATATTAAGGCAGAAAATAACTTTTTGAAAGGTCATTTTACTTATCCATTCCTTGATTTGTTCCTTTGTCCTTTTCTTCACTTATGTATTCATTCATTTAACAATAAATATTTATTGAGCTCTTCCTGTGAAGTCGGCAATGTGACAAGTTCCGGGAATACAGCAGTAAATAAATAAACACAAGAGGAGCTCAAAAGACAATTCCAGTTCCTTCTCAAATTCACTCATCCATTTATTCACATTCATTTCCAACACATAGCACAGTGAAAAAAGTCAAACATGGATTTAATTTGCACTTAACAGCTGGGTGATATTGGGCAAGTTGTTTAAATCCTCAGAGCCTCAGCTTTCATATCTACTGTCTACCTCAAAGAATGCTAGAGTGGAATACAAACATAACATAGAAAACTGCTTGGCACTTTATTTTCCCACTACCCATACTAAATCTCACCTGTTCCCCACATGTTAGGGTGTAGGAATGCATAATGGATAGATGCATTTCCTAGCACTGTGCTTAGTTGTAGCTAAGAACACAGTGAAATATAAAATGTGGTCCCTGCCTTCTGGAAAGTTAAATTTAGAATCATAATGAGTAACATTTAATATATACCAAGCATTGTTCTAAACACTATACATGGATGAACTCACTCTCTAGTTAAAACCCAGATCATTGGATATGTTTCTATTCAATAGTCCTTTCTCTCATTTTTATCAGTAATGTTTGATTTTTCCTAGTCGTTTACATATATACATAACAAGATACAATATTTACGTTTTTAACACAACTCAGTGCCATAAAATAATTAAAATGAGATAATGCATATGAAAGTTCTAGGTAAGCTTTCAAGTACTGTGCACACATTGTCCCAATGCAATTACCATTAGCTCATATCATCTCAGACCATACAGTATGTCACATATACACACCATTCTCTGTGTGAAAACCCTTTATATGCTAGAAGGCCATCATCAAATTCCCATTCTAATTTCTAGGTTGAACAGCCTAGTTTGCTTAAAATTTCCTCCTACAACCTCTTAAGACTTTTAATGATCTTTGTATTTTGTGACTTTTGTTTGATCTATTATCTATTCTATCGTTGTTACCATGATAATCTTACAAGTGAACCTCACTTTATGAAATACAGCTATGCAAAAGTAGTTTTTTATAAATTACGTCATATTACAAATGCATTAACAGTGCCAAAAGTTTCTTAGAGACCCTCTGTAGAGAAAAAAGAGAGGTTAGAAAAGGACTTGTTTATGGAGTACCTACTCCACTGCTGATCTGTAAGGTGACCTCGTCCGTAACTTCTCCTAAGCCCGTTTCCTCATCTGTAAAGTAGGGGCTCACCATCAACCCCTCCTGTAGTGGTTCTCAGTGGTTCTCAAATGTGCTGAGGCACATTTGAAAATTCCACTTGCGACAACATGGATGGACCTTGAGATTATTATGCTAAGCAAAATAAGTCAGACAGGAAAAGTCGAGAACCATATGATTTCACCGATATGTGGGATATAAAACTGAAAACAACAAAGGGTCAAGACAAACAAATAAAGAAACAAAAACTCAGAGACACAGACAGCAGTTTAGTGGTTACCAGAAGGTAAGGGGGGAGAAGGGATGGTAGAAGAGGGTAAAGGGGTCAAATATATGGTGATGGAAGGGAACTGACTCTGGGTGGTGAACATACAATGTGATGTGTAGATGATGTATTATAGAATTGTACTCTTGAAACCTATGTAATTTCATTAACATTGTCACCCCAATAAATTTAATTATTTTCAGTCCTCACAATGATGGGGGTAGCCGCTATTGCTATTTACTGTGGGGATGGAGTTGGGGGGCAGAGACATAAATATGTATCCCAAAATTCTCGGGGCAGTCCATCATAACCAGAAACTGTCCTGCCATAAAATGTTGAGAAACAGATAAAGCAAATCCTTACAAATTTCCCTCTGATAAACTAGTGAACACTAGATGGCAGGACAGGGGTGTTTTATGATGAAAGAGGATTAAAAAAAAAACAAAAAACATTCAAAATCCAGGACCCTCTTCTGCCCTGTTAAAATAATAATTTTAAAATAAATTCTTTCCTGCATAAGTCTGCCCAAGGCAAATCTGAAATTCTCCTTCTAGAGAAAATATCTTAAAAACCTCTGATGAGCTCACTGTCCAGAGTTCTATTAATGACTTTAGAACTAGCTAGCTGACTTCCATTTTTGTCTGTGTTTCTAAAGCATTAGTCAAGTAAGCTATATTCCCAGTTATAAGTTGTATCAGACACTGCTTTGGATGTACCTGTCTCTTATTCCAGCTGCTGCTGGGCCAGACAGCTCTGCAGGGACTTTGACATAGTTCACACAGGCCTGAGTTGAAAGCACTTCATTTCCTCCTCCTGCCTTGAGTTGTCTCTCCTCCCATCCCAGGGCATCCTACTAGGGGCCTGCCTGCAGCCATATCTATGCAACCTGGAAGTGCAGGAGGTGAGCCTATGACCTCAGAGATCATAGCCAGTGGATAAAGTCTTCCTCTTTTCTACCTCCTTCTCTCCTTAAGTTGGCAGTATGGGATACAGCACGTCCTAATTCTTAAGAGCACAGTCTTTCGAGTCGAGCAATCAATTGTACTTTGCAACAACTACCGTGTTTCCCTGAAAATAAGACCTAACTGGAAAATAAGCCCTAGCATGATTTTTCAGGATATCATATAATATAAGCCCTACCCCAAATATAAGCCCCAGTTAAGATCGTCAGCCAGACATGACTGTTTGAATAAACATAGATTTTTGTGCATGAATAAATGAGTAAATGTAGATTGTTGGAACAAAAACTAATATAAGACCTGGTCTTATTTTCGGGGAAACACGGTAACATGTAATGTCCTCACTTTGTCTTTCCTGCTGCTCTTGCCTCATGCCCCTTGCCCTTCACTCTTCTTCCCTGGGATTGAACTCCTTAATGAAAATAAGAGCGGCTAAGAGTAAGTAAAGTGGAGAACTGAAACCATCGTCCGGTTAATTCAGACCAAACTCGTGCAGAGATCGATTCAGATTAATTTACAGGACAGGATGCTAAATACAGAAGAATGGTGATCTTGCCAGTTGACAAGTACGATGAGCTGTCAACACTGTCCAACCAATCTACTACATTTCTCCCCTAAGCTCACTTTCACAGTCGCTGAGATATCGGTTTCCCAGAATTTCTAGCCTCATACTTCCTATCCACATTGCTATCACCTTCAACTGACAAACTCACTTCAAATTTAATTGGGAAAACAGAAACCATCAGATGGGCACTCTTTCACAATGGTATCACCAGATCAACAAACCCGTCTGTGCCTGCCGTCTCCTGCTCTCCTATTTCATCTGATGACTGTCTCTTCTATTGTCAGACAGATCTTCAGTATAGATCTGATCCCCTCTGGCCACCTCCGGGGCTTCCTTCCTTATTTCCCTCTCCTTCTTGCAGCAGTAATCCCGCTCACTCTGCTGCATTGTTCCCATGTCTTTCAAAACACCCTCCCACCTTTTAAAGGCCTCCCGTAACTGCACATTGTCTGCCAACTATTTCTACAGGTCTGTACTTCCTTTCCCAGTCAAAGGCCTCTACAAGGGAAAGCTGGCTCCACTTTCTCACTTTCTGCTCACTCCTCAGCTCACCGCAATTAGGCTCCCACCTCCACCACTTCCCTGAAACTGCCCTTAATAGAAGTTTCTAATGACTTCTCTGTTGCTCCATCTAGTGATCCTTTTTTATTGCTTCATTTTAACTCAACCTCAAGCAACAATCAACGCAAGTAACCATGCTCTCTTTTGCACGCACGCTTCCCCTGGCTCCCTTTTAAACCTGCTCACGAGCTGCTATTCTTCTATTACACTGATGTTCTCCTCCTCCTCNCATGCTCTCTTTTGCACGCACGCTTCCCCTGGCTCCCTTTTAAACCTGCTCACGAGCTGCTATTCTTCTATTACACTGATGTTCTCCTCCTCCTCCTCTCTCTGGCTGCTGATGTTGTCGGTTCTTCAGGTTTGGTCTAGGCCCCTCCCCTCCTCATGACATACTGAGGTTTTCTCATATACACCCATGATTTCAAATTATGTCTTTTGCAGATGACTCACAAATGTGTATCATCAACAGAGACCTTTCCTCTGACCTTTATTTCTATCTGGTGCTTACATATAATCTTACCTTAGAATCTCAAATACAACTCAGTCTCAGCATGTTCAAAACACCAACTCACGGACTGGCCAAGTGTCTCATTGGTTAAGAGAGGGCTTGAGAGCGGGAGCTCTGAGCAGCAGGGCCACCGGTTTGGATCCCACATGGGCCGGTGACGCTGTGCCCTCTACAGTTAAAATGGTGAATAACAGCTCGACCTGGAGCTGGGCTGCCGTGAGTCACCAGCAACAGCATAGGCTGCAGTGGGGCTGCCATGAGCTACCATGAACGGCCGTCCAATGGCTGGTGAGCAACTGCCTCACCCGGGAAGAACGCAATGATAATACCAACATGGGCCAGTGAAGCGACATCTTCTGCAAGCACGTCCTACACGACTAGACTAAAGAACAAAAAGGACAGCAACTTGTCTGTTCCCCTCCTTCAATTCCCCAATAAAATCTTAAAAAACAACAAAACAAAAAAAAACAACTTACTATTTCTGTCCTACCATCCTCTCTGCCCAACCTGGCTGTCTTTCAGTGATGGGTATCACTGTCCATCAAGTCATAGCAACAGAAACAGCATGAAAGGAAACACCCCCTTCACCAATCCATCACCCTGTCTATTTGTACAGGTTTTCAAATATCTCAATCAATATAATTTATATTAAATCTATTTAAACATATTTCTTGAATCTGTCCACTGTGCCACCACCACTGCCACCAAAGTGTACCAGTACCTCTTGCCTGGAGTACTCTAATTTTTGTTCAGCCGGAAGTCAGAATGATGTTTTCAATCCCCAAAGCTGATTATGTCACTCCGTTGCTGAACATCTTTAAATAGTTTCTATATATTTAAGAATAAAATAAGGAATCCATTGCCTAGTCTACAAACCCTGCATGTTCTGGCCTCAACCTATCTCTCCAGTTTATTTTTTTTGTTTTTACTCTCTGTGCTTCTAATTCATTGGTTTTCTTTCAGTTTTTCATGTTCCCCATGCACCCTGGTATCACAGTACCTTAGGATATGCTTTTCCTCTGCCTAGAATGCTCTCTCTCTAGTTAATGCTTATTCAATCCTCAAGTACCAGCTTAGGAATTTTTGTTTAATGCAAGCATTCTCTGACCTTCCAGCCAAGTGAAATTCCTCTTATGCACCCTATCCTAGACACCAATAATATGGTATATGAGAGAGCGTGTCCAAAGAGTCCACAAGGGTTTAAATTAAAGCAGTAGCTTTAGGGATTAGAAGTCAGAACCCAATGTGAAATACCCATACAAGGCAAATTATTTTATTTTCATGTCTACTTTGCTGATGGCAAGGAATAAAAGAAAAGTTGAAGGAAATTTCAAATGTCTGACTTGTTTAAATGGATAGAGAAAGGTTCCTTCAAGGAAGATGGCAAATTAAAGAGCAGAAATGGCTTTAATGATAAATTAAAGAATGAATGCTGGCTAATTTCTATATATGACTGTAGTGTGGTCTTCAAGATATGGTGTTAAGTGTAAAAAAGGAAGGAGGAGAAAGTATACATAGTATGTGACCATTTATTTAAGAAAAGGAGGGGAAAATTCAATTATACAGAGGGTGCCAAAAAAAGTATACACATTTTAAGAAAGGAAAAAACTGTATTAAAATTATGCTGATGGTAACCACTTTGAGCACCTCTTGTAATTGCAGAAGTCAAACGTGATTTGTATTCATCTTTTGTTATTGGTATATATTGTGCATTACAATTTTAATACAGTTTTTTCCTCTCTTAAAATGTGTAAACATTTTTGGGCACCCTTTGTATATATGAACCTATATTTAAAAAACCAAAATGATAAACCATTGATATTTTGAATGGTTAGCAATAACGAAAGGACAGAAGACTGTTCTGCAGATCTGACAAAACACTGCAGACTGGGTAGCTTATAAATAACAGAAATGTACTTCTCACAGTTCTGCAGACTGGACGTCTGAGATCAGGGTGCCCGCAGATGGGGTGAGGGCCCTCTTCTGGTTACAGACTTCATGCTGTGTTTTCCGTGTGGCGGAAGCAGTTAAGGAACTCTGTGAGGCCTCTTTTATAGGAACAGCAATCCCATTTGTGAGGGTTCTGCCCTCATGAGCTAAGAACTTCCCCTTCCTGACCTAAGCACCTTCTAAAAGCCCCACCTCCTAATACTATCGCTTTGGGCATTCGTATTTTAACATAGGAACTTGGGGAGACACAAACATTCACAGATAACCTAAATTATCTGTGTTTAGTCACTGGCTTGGAGTTGCCTAGAAAGAGTAAGATCTCAGTTCAAAAACCAAAGTGAATCCTGAAAATGGAGGCTGTCAATTTCACATTTTCCAACCATAGCTAGACAGCAAGTTGTCTCTTAAAGGCATAGCTAAGTGATGCACACCCCCTCACACACACACAGACACACACACCCCGGGCACTGCAGTCTAGCCCTTGTGTCATTTAGTGCATTTCTCCTTAGGGAATATCTCCTCTAGGGTTCTTCATGGACTTACGATACCTAACTATGCAGCTTACGTGTTCCCTTCAGTTCTGCTCATGTTTGATCCCAGAGGTAACACTTTCATCTTGAGTGCCATGCTGCTGAGCACATGGCTAGGAGGAAACAGGATGTAGTAATCCATGGCATGCAATGGCTTCACAATCATTCAAGCTGTGCTTGATGGTGATGAAGTGCCAGAAAAATCGTGTGCCTTAGAAACTTAAGTGGCTACTGGGTTTGCCCTTTATGGCAGTCAGGATGACTACAAGGATGGTGGCATGAGATGGATGCTTTTGAGATCACTTCAGCGCTCACACACACACACACACACACACACACACACACACACACACTGCAAAGTCAGGCCCATTAACTCTCAGTTCCCTTACCCATGGATGTTGCTTTCTACACCCTGTGCACAACTGCTGGTGCACCAAAGGGTTAAATCCTTCTTGCCCAGTGACTGTGGACCAGCTCGAGTCTGGGAAGCCAGAGAACTTTTCATCAGCTAGTGGACTGCAACTACACCTCCAAGGAGGCCTGAGCTCTTGTTCATGTTTGTCCTTCCTCAGTTATTCTCCTCAGCCCCAAGGTGTGTTTATATCTTATACTTACTCTTTTGGCATAGCTTGATAATGCGTTATATTGAACTTCCTCTTTAAGATCACAGTGTTATAGCTATCTTCTGACAGGACCCAGAATGAAAGACATGGAATCCAGGTTTGGTATCTGGCACAGGTGTAGAAACTGAGCAAAGAATCATAAACTTTTATTGAGGCAACTTCCTCAGCTCCCTGTTTACCCATTCTTGTTTCGTTTTGATTCTAAACATAAAGCAGTACTTTTTTTTTTTTTACTGCTTATCTATTTTTCCCCTAGAGACAGTGTGTTCTGTTAGCCATCTTTATAACTCTTTGGGTCAAGCCCTCTTGGATGGCACATCAACTGTGCTCATTATTATGATAATTGTGAGCCCTTGGCTTCTGGTGGCTAAGCACGACCAATTGGCCTCATCCCCCTTCCTCTCAATGAGCCAAGTTCTCCTACTGTCAGATCTGGCCTTTACAAGAGAGCTACCATTAAACCTCTTCGTGGTGCTGATGCCTCTCTCACTAATACATACCCGAAGACCTTGGTAAATTGTGTGATCTTTGGAACTTTCATGGAACAAAATCCTCTGGTGGGCCTTTAAGCTTCACATGATATGTCTACTCCAGCATGCTCATTGCCTGAGCTTTTTATTCTCTCTGTCCACCATATGCCACAGAAAGTCAAGCATTTCAACTTAGCTCATCATAAGTCATTGCATTCTTCAGCCACCCTTGCAGTGAGTTTGCACTGTCCTCTCAGTTTCTTAAAAGGGTGCTAAAGCCAACATCTCAAGAGGGCTCTCCCAAGTCAGTAAACCCTCCCTTATTCAGTCTTATATTCCAGCATCTTTGATAAAATGTTCTCAAAACCAATCCTATGTGTACTCCCCCTGCCTTCCTCTGGAATATGCTAATTCTCACAGCTCATTTGGCGTACAGACCCTGTCCTTTCTTATCATGCTCAACATGAACCTGGCTGGGTTATGCTTTCATTCCACATAGCTATTGACTTGGCAGCTCGAACCCAGTTGAACAGTGGAGGAGAAGTCTCAAAGAGAATATTAGCTCTGAGGAGGGGTAGGCCGCCTCTGCAGGCTCTGATGGCTTACGTAAGTCTAGGAAGCAACGGTCTTCAGGGGCATCTAAATAGTTACCACATCCCGTGTACCAGGATCCCGGGCTCTTCCAACCAGGGCCCTGACATTGGCATAATAGACCTTCTTTGA
>NW_017732126.1:641781-645285 GCF_001890085.2 Hipposideros armiger | reverse complement strand
GTGTGTGTGTGTGTGTGTGTGTGTGTGTGTGTGTGTGTGTGTGTGTGTGTGTTTATGTGTTTATTCTGCTTGGTATTTGTTGAACTTCTTGAATCTGTGCATTTATAGTTTTCATCAAATTTAGAAAAATTTCAGCCATTTTTTTATCCTTTCCTCTGGGAATCAAATTACATATGTATTATATGACTTGATATTACCCCACAAGTCATTGTAACCATTCAGTCTTTTTCTTCTCTGTGCTTCACTTTACATGTGTTTCAGTCAACTATGTCTTCGAATTTCCTCATATTTCTTCCATAGTATCTAATTTGCTAAACCCATTCATTGAAATTTTTTATTTGGGATATTATATTTTTTAACTGTAGAATTTTCATTTTATTTTCTTTAATCTTTCATTTTCTCTGCATTATACTTATATTTTCCGTTAAATCCTGGATCTTCTTTAAAGTTCCTGCCTTCATCTGTCATTTCTGGGTCATTTACATTAACTTATTTTTCTCCTGGTTATGGGTCATATTTTCCTTCTTCTTTTCATGTCTAGAAAATTTTCATTGGAAGCTAGATATTGTGTCAGGTATCAATTTTGATGTCGTTTTTAAAAGAGTGGGTAAGTTGTTTTAAAATGTGTTTGATACTTTTGAGGCTTGGTTTCCAATTTTATGAGGGCTGACCTAGAATATCCTTTATTCTGGAACTAGTTTAGTTCTATTACGATGGTATGACCCTTCTTAGGTTTCTACTGTATGCTGTAGATGTTCAATAAAGTCTCTTTTATCTGACTTGTTGGAACTTAAATATCTCTCTACTCCTCTCTGAGTTCTGAGAATTGTTCAGCTTATATAGTTCATCATTCTTTGCCCACACTAATCGAGTTTTACTCTATGTAGTCACAGCTTAGTAAGCATCAAGTTTCAATGGGTTTTTATGCAGCTTGCTGGAGATCTTTTTCTGTTTAGCTCCTACTGTTCTGGTACTCTGCTCTGTAAATTCTAGTCATCTCAGCCTCCCTGACCATGAATCTCTTTTTCATCTCAATTCAGTAAGACAGCTCTGCTAGTTATGCTTTCTCCCTACACCACGTTCTGTAGAGTGACTTCAAATAAAAAAATTGATAATCATAGGGTTTTTCTCATTTGTTTCCCTTTTTTCAGGGATCAGAGCTTTGTTATACCTGTGGTCGAAATTCTGAAAATAATAATTTTACATATGTGTCCATTGTTCTAGCTTCTTTTTTTCTTTGTTTATTGACAGGGGGGCAAGTCTAGTACCAGTTATGCCATTATGGTAGAAGTAGAAATTTGTAATAAGTGTTTTGACAGATACGAGCACATGGTTCACCCAAACACACAGATATTATAATAGCTTCTCAAAAAGACTTTCCAGAGAATGTAATACCTCCCCTAAAAGAGAAGCCAAAAATAGAAGGGGCAAAGGATGTGTCAGGTAAAAGAATAGCATGAACAAAGGCAGAGAGGGAGTCTGAAACTGTGAAAAGTATAGCTGAAGTCCTAGAGTAAGGCTTGCAAGGAGTGGGGGAGAGGAATACATCAGAGATTATTTAGGAGAGAATAAGTCCTGATATTCTTCTCATGCATTTAATGAGTAAAAATGACTAAAGCAATTATGTTTAATAAAATTATGGTGTAACCACTAATTTAAACACTATAATTTCTTTTAAAATGATGGTTATGAAGACTATAAAGTAGGGAGGGGATGCTTATAATATGTTAAATTAAAAATTCAGAATAAAACCTTACATTTGTGTGCATACTATTATAATTATTCTTAAAAGTCAGATGCATAGAAAATAATGTCAGAAGGAAATATTCAAAAATGTAAAACGTGATTTTACTAATGTGGTAAGAAACGCATAATGGTTCCCCACACACACACTTTTGTTTTAGATATTCTGTACTTTGGTATTATAAAAATGCCAATACACAAATATATACATACAAATACATACATTACACATACATTCAGGCTGGTCTTCCCCTCTGTGCCTTGGCTTCCTACTCTGTAACACGGAAATTTTGGTAGTACTTATCTTACTGATTTATTGTGTGAATTATATGGGACATAATATATTTAAGCATTTTGGTTTTTTCCCCAATGGGACCACTGTTGCATTTGTGAAGGACAATTTATTATGCTGAATTCTGCTGCACTTCTGAGTCCCACACATTTTATGGATGTAGCAACCCTGTCACAGTGACTATAAAAAAATGTCATCCCATGTTTTCAAATGTTTCTGGTTGAAAACCACATGTATAAGAGTTATGGATCAAGAGACACAGAAATAGGGCTGGCCAAGTGGCTCAGTTGGTTAAGAGCTCACAAGCAACAGCGGTTCAATTCCCGGCCTGAGCTGAGCTGCTGCTGAGCTGCCAACAAGTGGCAGGATGGCTCAGTTAAAAAAAAAAAAGAGAGACAGACACAGGAATAGATATATGACTGTAAAGTCTCTCTCTTTCCTCAAATTTTTTGCTAAAACATAATCCCTCACATGCAAAAAAACAAAAAACAAACAAACAAACAAACAAAAAACAGGAACAATGTGGTGTGATAGAAAGTGCAAAGGACTGGTACTGAGAAGATACAGATCTTGTTTTATTTTCTTTTTTAAGCAAATCTTTTAGTCTTTCTAGGATAATTTCTTTCTAATAAAAATGAAGTCCACGCTACAATTAAGAGTCCTTTTTGCTCTAAGTTTTAATAATTTTAATGCATTCAAGAAATAATTCTGCAGACATGGAAACAATTGAAATGCCCATCAGTAGATGTCTGGATTAAGAAATTGTGATACATTTATACAATGGAGTATTTACTCAGCTAATAAGAAGAATGAAAACTTACCATTTGCAAGGATATGGATGGACCTAGAGAACATTATGCTAAGTGAAATAAGTCAGTCAGAGAAAGACGAATACCATATGACCTCACTTGTATGTGGAATCTAAAGAACTGAATAAACGAGCAAAGTAAACAGAAATAGTCTCAGAGATATAAGGGTGCTAGTTGGGAGGAGGGTGGGGAAGAGGAAGAAGGGGAGAGGATTAGAAAGCACAAAGTAACTACAATATTGCCATGGGGATATGAAAGATAGTTTGGGGAATATAATCAATAATGTTGTAAAGAGTTTGTAGGTTGTCAGATGGGCAGGTGTCTTATTAGGGAGATCACTTCATGGACAGTGTAGATGCCTGACCACTGCACTGTACACCTGAAGCTGAAGCTGAATAATATTTTATGTCAACTATAATTTATATTTATATATATATATATATATATACATATATATAGTCATAGGATGTGGAGTACAGCATAGGGAATAGAGGTAATGAAATTGTAACAGCTATATACTATGTCAGAGGGACAATAGATTGGGGGAGGGCGGTTATCACTTTGTGAGGGGTAAAATGTCTAACTATTACATTGTTTTGTACATCTGAAACTAATTTTTTAAAAAAAGGGGCCAGCTGAATGACTCAGTTGGTTAAGAGC
>NW_017732126.1:631396-637886 GCF_001890085.2 Hipposideros armiger | reverse complement strand
TTGCATGTGCTAGAGAGTACTCCATGACCTCATAGGTGTATATAAAATCAAAAGGGATGTAAGGATATTATATAAATCCTCAAAAGAGCAGGAAAAAAACCACACACAGACATCAGAAGGGTCCATCTGGGAAATTTTATTTTATTGTATATTAGATTTTTAAAAATATGTTTTATTATAGATGGTTTATGATTCACTTATTAATTCGGTATACATTTTTGGGGTGTCTGTTATTGACAAGGCATTGAACTGAACACTAGGAGAACTATAAAAATGAGTGTAACACAACCACTGATCTCATGAAATGTACAATCTCCAAGCAGACAAGTAACTGTAATAGCAAACGGAATGGTATAAATGCTGTACCAGATGTGGGAGTACAGTGTTGTGGGAGTACAGGGCCTGCTGAGTGGTGCGCTGGTTAGGAGTTGGCTTTGGACGCCAGCTCTGAGCAGCAGGGCCTGGGTTCAGATCACACATGAGGGCCAGTGACGCTGCGCCCTCTATAGCTCAGATGGTGAACAACAACTCGACCTGGAGCTGGGCTGCCATGAGTCGCCAGCATCGGTGTAGGCTGCAGTGGGGCTGCAGTGGGCTGCCATAAACTACAGTGAGTGGCCAGCAGCCAGCATGAGTGGCCAGCAGCCAGAGTGAGCGGCTGGCAGGCGGGCGTGAGCGGCCGTCCAACAGTCGGCGACCAACAGCCTCACCCGGGAAGAGCACAATGATAGTACCAACATGGGCCAGTGAAGCGACGTCCTCCACAACTAGACTGAAGAACAAAAAGACAGCAACTTTTCTGTTCCCTTTCCCTGATTCCCCAATAAAATCTTTAAAAAAAGAAAAAAAGCGGGGGTGGCAACATAATTTTCAATTTTGCCTACATTGAAACTGTATTACTCTTGTAATAGTAATTTTTAAAAAGACTCATTTATGTATTTTTGGGTGTTTTGTTTTGTTTTTTAAGACGAGAGATTGTTAAGTTCATGGAAGAGAAACAAAGATATGGACGTGGCCGTAGAGAGTCAGGAATGTACAGGACAACTTTTTTTTTCTTTGCCTCTTGAATTAACAGGAGAAGAAAAAGTAGCTACCTCCCCCAGCAAAGTTCCAAGGAAATGATGACACCTAGGAAAAACTAGGTTTCCCTTAAGATAAGCAAGTAGAAGGATTTTTAGGGCTGGAGTGGGGGATCTTGGCTGTCATCTTGCACTACGCCCATTTTAAAATTGAAGAAACTGAGGCACAGATACGTGAAGATACTTGCCCAAGGTCACGTAACCAGTTGGAAGAGAGACAGAACTATAATATTCATGTCTCCAGACCCCACACTATGCTCACTGGTTACTAGCAATATGTAGAATATGTAGAATACTGTCAGGCATTGGCAGAGTTGCATTATCTTTATTGGCATCAACAGTTATGCCTTCTATATAATAAGCATTCACTAATTCTTGACTTAATGAATGAAAAATTAAATTGGTAGTACAAATTATGTGATGATATAAGGACAAACAAAATTATATCTACACTATGTATCTTCCCCTGAATAAATAATAGCTATTTCAAATTTTACACGCCCCAGACTGAACTCCTGATCTTCCCTCTCCAAAACCTGCTTCACTCTCAGTCTTTCTCTGCAGACAGCAACTCCATCCTTCTAGTTACTCAGGCTGAACACCTCGGGGTCACCTTTGATGTCTCTCTTTTTTCTCCTATCACACATATCCATTTTGTCAGCAACTCCTGTTGGTTCTACCTTTAACATATCTCCAGAGTCTGACCTCTCTCACCACCTTCTTTATTTACCACTATCATCTTAAATCAATCCACAACTGTCTCTCTCCTGGATTACTACTGGTCTGGAAACCAGACTCGGTACCCCTCCTTTGTCCATGCTCAGTCTATTCGCAAAACAGCCAGCATGATTCTTTTAAAACCTAAGTCAGAGCATCACTCCTCTGACCCCAGCTCTAAAATAAATGTTCATTTCACTCTCGAGGAAAGGGTAAAAGCCCTCCAATGGCACAAATGTTTATAGTGGCATGATTCATAATAACCAAGAAGTAGAAACAACCCAAATGTCACCAAATGGATGTATAAACAAAAATGTGGTATATCTATACACTGAAATAATACTTGGTAAGAAAAAACAAGTTAAGTACTACTATATGCTACAAGTTGGGTTAACCTTGAAAACATTATCCTAAGTGAAAGACACATACTGCATGACTCTATGTATATGAAATGTCCAGATTAAGCAAATCCATAGAGACAGAACATACATTAATGACTACTTACAGCTAGGCTGGAGGGATTGGAAAAAATAGGGAGTGATGGCTAATGGTTTATTTTGGGGATAATAAAAATGTCCTAAAGTTGATTTTTGGTCATAGTTTCACATCTCAGTGAATATACCAAAACCATTGGTTTGTACACTTTAAATGGATATATTTTATGGTATGTGAATTATATTTCTAAAAAGCTGTTTTAAAAAATTGGGAGATAATAAAAGGTAGGAAAGAATATAATAAAAGGAGCAGTATATGTAAAGAGCCCACATTGGGAAGGAACTTAATATCAATGAAAAACAGAGGGATGCAAAAGACAGTTTGGGGAATATAATCAATAATGTTATAAATATTTCATAAGGTATCCATCCAATGGACACATGTCTTATTAGGGAGATCACTTCATGGATGGTGTAGGTGCCTGCCCACTGCAGTGTATACCTGAAGCTGGAGCTGAACAATAATGAATGTCAACTATAATTTAATATATATATATAGTCACAGGATGTGGAGTACAGCATAAGGAATAGAGTCGGTGGAGCTGTAACAGCTATACACGATGTCAGAGGGGTAGTATCACTTTGTGAAGGGCATAAATGTCTAACTATTACATTGTTTTGTACACCTGACACTAATAAAAGAAAAAAAAATGAAAAGAAAAGAAAATCTGCTTAACATAAAAAAAAAAACACAAAAAAAAAACAGAGGGAAAGCCAGAGTCCCCAGAGTGCACGATCAACGTGAGAAATAAGCTGGAGTGTTCGATAAGGACCACATTGTGGAGGATTTTAAATTTTATCCTAAGCCTCAACGTTTTAAAGGGATTTAAGCAGGCAAGTGACATAAACAAATCCGTATTAAAAAATCATTCTAATTGGTCTGGAGAATTAGAGGTAGACACACGTAGAGACAGAGAGAACAAATAAAAGGTAATTGCAGTAGGTGGGGAAGAAAGAACAGCTGAAGTGGACACAGAGATAAGAGATAGGCCTTGAGAACTAGTTTTGAGGGAGAATCAATGAAAGTTGGTGACTAGATGGAGAACATGAAGGATATGAGTAGTTGGAGGTTCCATTTACTTAAATGGAGACCCCTGGAGGAAGAGTGGCTTTTGGTGTGTGCTTCTGAAGATGCTAAATTTGAGATGCATTTAAAACAACCAAGAAGATATGTACATAGGAGTATGCTGTATAGTTTAGATTGGGTTCAAATATTGGCTCTGCCCTTCACTAGCTCTATGACACTGAGAAAAGTGATTTTGTTCATGATTCCTTCATTTGTTAATGACGATAACAATAACCTTTAATAGCCAAATAATCATCTATCAGGTAATTACAGCTTGTTGGTTTAAGAGCAGATTTTGGGCCCCAACTATCTGATTTGGATCCTGACCCCACCATGACTATAGTTGCATGACCTGGGGAAACTTAGTTAACCTCTTTGAATCTCATTTTCTTAACCCCAAAATGGGGATAATAATAATACCTCATAGACTAGTTAAATAGTATGTGCATTAAATAATACATGCAAAGTGCTTTGCGCTTGGCAGATAGGAAGCACAATATAATTCGTAAGTGGCAGCTATTATTCTTTATCTCACGGGTTAACATGACAAGATGAGACAATATTGGGTTGTTGGAAAAGTCATGACGTATTTTTTCTATGTTTTTTGTTGCAAAAATGCGTCATGACTTTTCCAACAACCATATATATATATATATATAAATGGAGGTCTAAAGGCTCAATGAGCACAGGAGTTTTTGTTTGCTTTGTTCATTGCCATATTCCCAGCTCCAAGAAGAGTGCTTGGTACATAGTAGGTGCTCAAAAAATGTCTCTTGCATGAATGACAAATACCTGCATCAGAAAAAAATCTCAATAACTGTGGACTATTATTATTTCATGTTTGATATAAAAGTTCTGAATTCTTATTCCAACCATTCCCCATCCCCCAGTAATAGCAATATTTCACTTTGGGAGTCATAGCATTTTTCTACAATTACACTAGGTGGCAGCATCGATCTCCTTTTGAGTTATCAGCCTCGCTCTAGTTTGACGAGTTCTAGGGACAAACTGGCTTTCTTTCTAAGCAAGTTCCTCCATCCATTCTAGATTCTGTATTTTGTGGGGGNCGAGCATTAGTCCTAATATTTTCTATTGTGTTTCCTGTTTTTAAGAGAGAGTCTCTATATCAAATCCTGAAACCTGAAAAACTACCAATTATCCTAGGGGAATGACCCACAGAGAATGCTCAAGAGGATATATAACCTTTTAGGTGTGGTTACCTTCCAATAGTTACCTTGATCTCCACTCCAACCCACAGGGTGGGGCATTAGACAAAATACTTTGCCCAGATCCAACTGTAAAATAATGTCTTCTTTATTACTATTATACAAACTGGGTTAAAAAGTGGAAAATAATAAGTTTAAATAATATTGTAGAAAAAGACCTTTCTTTTCTTTCATATATATATATATATATATGATATATATAAGATATATATTTATTATATATTATATATTATTTTAAATATATAAAATATATATTAAAAATATATATTTTTTAAGAGCAAATTGCTTCTTCTTTTTTTTTTTTTTTTTTAATTGGGGAACTATTTTTCCAGGACCCATCAGCTCCAAGTTAGTAGTTGTTTCAATCTAGTTGTGGAGGGCGCAGCTCAGTGGCCCATGTGCAGATCGAACCAGCAACCTTGGTGTTGCTATGAGCACTGCACCTTGGTGTTATGAGCACCGCGCTCTAACCAACTGAGCTAACTGGCCACCCCCCTTTCTTTTATTCTTTAAGGATAAATACACTTGTCATTCTTGTAAGAGACTGAAGGACAATCAAGTCCCTTTGTGTAACCCTTTCTTCTTGTTACAATGGGGCTACCTTTCATATTATTAAACTTTCCCTGTTAAGTAGCTCAGATCCCAAGCTTCCCTTCCCCCAACCCCCTTCCCCAAGGTGTCTGCCTTTCCCCATGGGGGCCTGGGTGACATCTGCTTCCGGATGTTACTGCAGCTCCAGGTGTTCCCTGCTACTTTGACACTTGCTGGGCTCATTCCTACACTGCTGTTTCTGCCCTAATTGATATCACTGGTCATGCCTGGGAATGGAAAAAAGTCGTCCCTTTTCAGCATTTGTGTTTGGCTCACAGAGAGCTTTATAAATTCTCCCCGGTTGGCTGGAATGAAACACATTTGATAGTGAGTCAATATCCTACTCTGCACAATCCCTCTCGTCAAACGATCAACATGAGCTCCAAGCTCATGTGTTTCAATTCTTTCCTAACAATATGATTTTGCTTCATGGGGCAATTAGGGATGATCTTTATCTCCCTTATTCCCCCGCCACACCCCACTTTTTTTTGAGGCTTAAGCACCCCGATAACTCTACACAATCACATTTAAAGTTTACTTCATGGTTTCTCAGGCACTCTAGGAACCACAAAGAATACCTTCGAGCATCTCGAGGACAATTTTTTGTTCCTGGGACTTAACAAGAGTCAGTGTTCAATTATGTGTATTGAATGAATGTACAAATTGATGAAACATAGCTGTTAAGTAGGCCTAATAGTTAAGCTGCATAAGAAAAGTTGTGCAGCACAGCATTTATGTCTTTAAATAGACCTATGTAATATGTTTATGTGTATTTTTTAGACATTATGATGTATTTATTGAGATATATAATTTTTAACAAAGGTTAGTGGTAACTTTGTATGGAAACACTTCTTACTGAAGAATGATATCCAGACCTATGTTAATAAAATGATGAGTAGCACTTAGGCCAAGGATGAATTTCTATCTCTATCTCTACCTCTATCAATTGTAGTTAGCTATACCCTTTCAACGTGATCTCTTTTACTATTTGTCTCAATACTTTTTCTTCATAGCTTTAGTATCAGCAAAGATAAAGAGTGACATACACAGTTTAAGAATTCATTATAAATCTATCTCCTGAAACACTCACAGAATGTATTAGGTGTTTGTACTGATCCTCTCCATTCTTTTTGTAAGTGCATGGCTGACTACCAGGACCACTCTGTTGCACAGGGCTGGGGGCTTCACGGGTGTCTATGCGAATGGAGACCCTGAGATTGTGGAGCCAAATGTGGTGGCCCTAGATTCCATAAATCTCCAAAATTTTTATGGACATAATTTTGTCGATAAATAATATATAATTTTCTACATGCTGTA
>NW_017732126.1:622888-624926 GCF_001890085.2 Hipposideros armiger | reverse complement strand
CTATAACACCGAATCATTCAAAATATTAACTAACATTCAACTAACACTTGTCAACTGCTTATTGTGTACCAGGTATTTTCAAATGCATTATTTAATTTTTGATGTTCGAGTCCCCAGAACCAGAGAAAAATGTCAGTGACATTTAAAAGTGGAGAAAAGTGAGATTCAGAGAAGTTGCTCTGCTTGCCTCAGGTTACACAGCAGATCCAAGGTAGTCAGACCTCAAATCCTTGGCTCCTTCCTGCCTTTTCTTCAGAATGTCACTGTGGGGGCCTCTATTCAGCCCTCTGGGAGCACTCATGATATAGACTCCAACACTTAACAGCAGCAAGCCAGCAATTCTTCTTTAGCAAAAAGCAGAGGGAGAATGTGTAAAAACAAGGATTTTAAAGAATCTGGATGAGTGGATACTTACCAGACAAAACTTATCTGTCTTCTTAAGTGAATTTCAATGGCTTGGGAAATTTGGGCTCTGATCTTGGGACTATATGCCTTTCTGTAAAGGGACTCAATTATCTCTCCCTTAAATATTTCAGAGCCTGGGGGAGGGGGATGGTCACTTTGTGAGGGGTAAAAAGTATAACTAGTGCACTGTTTTGTACACCTGAAACTAATTTTAATAAATACATACATACATACATACATACATACATACATACATATTTCAGAGCCAATTCATGTCTTTTCAGGGGAAAAAAGTTGATTATTGAGTGTTAGGGGTTAAAAAGAGAAATAAAATTATGAGGTAACAAGAGATCTTAGAAATGAAGGCCATTTACATCTCTTGGGAGGTATCAGTTATTTTTAAATGATGTGCTATTGTTGCCACACATAGTAAGTTAATCTTAAAAAGGCATTTATCCCTGCTGATGTTATCGTTTTTTTTTTTATATACGATCTAGCTTAGTGAAATGGATGTCATTTTAGGTGTGAATTTGGATAGGCTATGTTTACCAGGAATTTTAATTACTTGATTACTTTGAAATGACACCATTCTAAACCATCAAGTCTGTTTCGTGGCATTTCACTTGCTAGTGAGATGGTTTAGTTTGGGGGTTTAAAGCAGAGGTCTTCACATTTTGTAGCTGGTAGACTATTTTATTTCTTATCTAAAGAATGATATTGACAGTCTATTTATGACTTGTTCAAGTCAACTTAATGAGTCTCTATAGTGTTCTGTTCCCTTGAAGTTATTCAAATATAATGCTTGTTTGCAAACAACTACATACATTTATTAACACTATGATCTTTTCCTTATGAACAAAATAGCCCACAGAGCCTTGTAAATGGAAATATAAACCTCTCATTTAAACATCCATTGATTTTTCTCTTTCATGTGCTCCTGAAATAACTAATTTTTATCCTTCTTAATAATTAGCTGAGTTTAATCCAGAGAACCTTAAAGCAAAACGGGTTCCTCGTATTCAAGCTAGGGCTGGCTAAAAGTAAATCTTACCCAAGAACTTTAAACAAACCAACAATGATTGCTGAGTTATAATACCATTTCACCACAGTAAAAGTCTGGCTCTTAAAAATGTTTATTCTGAAATTAATAAAAGTCATTTCACAGATAAGAAAAACAGACAGAAAAGGTAAAGGGAGGTAACTGTAAAACTCAAATAACAAAACAGAGTAGTACACAGTGGAATATAAGTGGCCTTCTCAGTGGCTGGCACAGCTGCACAGAACTTTTGGAGCGCCAGGAGGAAAAGATCAGAGTGGGTGTCGTTTCGGGAAGGTTTGTACTTACTCTTAGATTGAAATTCCAAGGATACAGTTTGGCAACTAGGAGCTTGAAGGATGACAATAAGCGCAAAGAGGGCTGGGTGGACAAGGTAAAGACATTGGAATCCCTGAAGGTCTTCTAGAATGTCAATAACGATGAAATCGGCCTTGTATTGTTTCTGCTATTTTAACATTTTGAGAGAAGGTATTTCTCTCTGAAAAGCTATGGAAGGAATCTGTTCTCTTAGGTAGCCTGGCTTTTACCTGCTGCTGTTTGAACTGAGAGCGCTGAGCCTGATCCACAGCTGGACAC
>NW_017732126.1:607506-621593 GCF_001890085.2 Hipposideros armiger | reverse complement strand
TTTTTATTTATACATTTTTTTTTTCCTTTTGTGACAATTTGGCGTTTCTGAACGCTAGGGGCTCCCGGATTCTCTGGTTTGAGAGTAACTTTTCCTTTTAGGATTTTTTTTTTTTTTGAAGGGGGTGGGGGAAAATGTGGCCTTAATTATCCTACGTCTTAGCAACTTAAGGAAGGGGCTGTGCTTTCTGAATCCCCTCCGAGCCAAGGAAGGAGGTCCCTCTCGTTCCCTCTTTCTCTCTCTCTCTCTTTTAAAGGACCTCGTGAAATAAAAGTGCAGAAAACAAACCCAAGGCATTCGTCACAGCAGCCGCGGCGGCAGCAGCAGCAGCAGCAGGAGGAGGAGGAAAAGTTGGAGTCGGGGCAGGCGCTCCGGAGTGGCTGAGCTCCGCTCGTCTCCCATTCATTAAGTCACCAGCAGCGGAGGAAAGTGGCCGAGCGCCCGCGCTGCCCACTCGCTCGCTCGCGCACACAGGCACACGCCAGCCCAGCGCGTCCCGAGCAGCGCAGCTCCGCACCAGTTCCTGCTGGGGATTTGGCTCTCTTCCCCCTTGGACTTTCGAACGATTTGGGGCTGAGAGAGGAAAGAAAGCAGAAGCACACACGGGAAGCAGAAAACACCACCGTCTGCAGCTGGAGGCAGGCAGCGAAGCCACAGCCTCTCCGCCGCTCCCCAAGCCGGGGCCGACCCGCCACTCGCCCTAGCAGCCTCGGCCAGGAGGCGACCCCAGCGTCTGGGTGTGTGGCTGCTGTCCGCCGGGCGTCTTCGCGGGGCGGGAGGCTCGCGCCGCAGCCAGCGCCATGCAGAACTACAAGTACGACAAGGCGATCGTCCCGGAGAGCAAGAACGGCGGCAGCCCGGCGCTCAACAACAACCCGAGGAGGGGCGGCAGCAAGCGGGCGCTGCTCATCTGCCTCGATCTCTTCTGCCTCTTCATGGGTGAGCCCAGCCCCGCTGTCTCTCGGCCTCTCCGCGCTCGGCGCGAGTCCCAGCCCGCTCGGGTGCCTGCGCGCGGGGCTCGGCGCTGCCTTGCTTGGCGCGGGGCCACCGGCCAGCCGCGTCTCCCGGCAGCGCCGCGCTGTCAGCCCGGGAGGCCCCCGCAGCCTTCTTGGGGAGTCCTCGCGCCCCTTCTGGCCCCCAGGCCCGCGCCCTCCCCGCTCCCACCGACTTCCCGGCCTGCACACGAGTTGTTTGGGCGTGCTGAGGCTTTCGCGGGCAACTGTAAAAAGGCTCCTTAAGAGCGATCGAGACCGCTTGGAAGCCCAGGCGGAATCCCACGGAAGGTGTGGGCTCGCCCTTTTAGAATAGGGGAAGTTGGTTGAACCATGATCTAGAGCCAGCGCATAACTTGTTGCCCTCCATCCAAGTAAAATGGAACTCCTGGAGCGCCGGGCTCCAGCGTGGAGCCGCGCTGCCTTCCCCTGTCTGTATGTAAACATCCAACCCCTTCCGCCGTTGCTGCCTCGGCCCTGGCCAGATCTAGATCTGCAAGCTGGCCTTTCCACTTGCCCCACTCCTCCACGCTCCACAGGGGTTTCCAAGGCGCGCTCTAGGATCTAGGAACAGGGTACCGTTCTTGGGCGCCTACTATGTGCCAGGTAGTAGGTTTAACTAGCCCTTTCCCTGACTCGGTGCAGTTCGAGTCAGGAGCCCTATTACACTGATGAGGAAACTGAGGCACTGGGAAAGCAAGCCGCGGTCATATTTTGGGACCACAATTAATTGCACCCCAGAAAGTTGAGGCGATAGTCCACTTGTTTATTAAACCAGCTGGAAGCCACAGCTAAAAGAGCGATGGAGGTTAAAGGAATTGGAGTGGGAGAGGAGGGAGGATTTATGAACTCGGTGCGGGGGGGGGGGGAAGCTACTGACATGAAGCTACAGGAGTTCCAAAGTTGAAGTCAGCGTAGCAATTTTTTTTTTAAGCGAATCATGGTGTAATGGAAAGCGCTCAGGACTTGTCATCAGAACACTGCCACTATGCCACTTGTTGGGTGTGCCACCTAACTGCCTCATTGGCCTCAGTTTCCTCATCAGTTGAGTGAGTCCGTTGAACTAGATGCTCTCCAAGGCCCCTTCCTGCATTAAGAACTCGGATTTGGTCCAGGAGCTGTTCTGCCAGCTCTGCTAACTGAAGAAACATCTGTGTTCCCAATTCAGTTCCCTTAAAATAGAACTCCTGCACGGAGACTTAAGTCCCCTTTGAAATGGATTTGTCCAGGCAGATTGTGCAAACCAGAGATTTCTTGGGCTGCACTTCTACTTCCTCTGTTCTTGACTTTCTGCAGGAGGGTCCTTACCCAGGTCCATCTGTTCTTGGCTTGCCTATCCATAGTAAACTTAGAAAGCCAAAGAAAGATGGGACTCAGAGTTTAAAAGTAAGAAAGGGCCCCCTTAAGTTGAGACAGTTTAGGGTAAAATGGTGCTCTGTGCAAGGGAAAAAAAGGTGACTGACTGTAAATCCCTATTCCCACCTCTTAGAAAATTCAACATTACAATGCAATGTAAAGGAACTGTCACTGGGGGGCCTACCTTCCTGAAGGCTGCTGGTTTATTATCATGCACAGGGCTCTGCCAAGCTATTGAATTTTTAAAAGACCCTCCCAGGTCCTGGGGGAGAACAAGGAAACAATAAACACATTGAAGCTGTTTGCTGTAAACTTGCCTGGGGCTTCCCAGTGTTGACTGGCGTGTTTGGTTGGTGGTGGGGTAGGTCTTTGACTGCTGGTGCGTTGGTCGTACCCTCCTACCTCCTACCTCCTACTTTGTGTTTAGGAAAGCTGAGCGAAAACTAGCTTGACAGCCTTGGTAAAGCATCATTGCTCTCCTCCCTTCCACTCTTCTGATTTCAGAAGTCAGTCCCAAGGGATGGTGTATTCTTAACAAAGGATAAAGAAGGGTGAAGGAATTTGCAAAAAGACACACCTGTCAGCTATATTGTAGCAAGGGATGCAGAAACCCCAAGCTACTCGGTTGTGCGTGGAAGGTGTAAGTCAAGTGTCTGTTTGCACATTTCAGTTCTTCATCTGCCCCAACTCTCCCTGGGTCCCGCTCAGAGCTGATATTCTAAACCCGAGTTGTTTACTCGCTGTTGGTCTGTTTGAAATAGTGATTTTGTTTACCTCGAAAAAAGTAATAAAATAACAGGATCTTGTATTTTATTATAAGAAGCACCTCACTATCCGTTTTAAGGGTATGTGACTTGCCCTTAAAGCCAAGTCGACAAAATCATTTTCAAAGTAATTTATCAGTGCCTCCCCTATGTATAGGCCTAATTACAATATCACTAATTCAATGCATCTAATACCCTTAATAAGGAAAACTGTTGGGTAAATATTTACTTGAGAAATTTATGCAGGAGAACTCTTTGGCTTCCAGAAGAAAATTAGTAACACAACATGTGATTTTAATGTACTACACACCAGAGTCCTAAAAAGAAAAAAAAAATGTTTCTACTTGCTTAACTTTTTGCCTGAGACTGTCAGGATGGTTTAATTTTTATATAGTTTATCGATCATATGGCCTGGATTACAAGGCACTAATGTATTAGAAAGAGAGACATGGCTTTCTGTTTATTTGCTCACAGGAAGATATACCCAGCTTCATCTCCTTGTATCTGGAAAAAATAAAAGCTGATGTGCTATGAACCTCATGGAAGTGGAAATACGCAAGCCATTTAACTTGTTCCACATACCTTTTTGGAATGTTAAATTCTTGGTAGAAACACAAAAGTCCACTGTTGGTTGAAGGCCAAAAGAGAACACCAATAGCAGTTTACCTCCCATTGAAGAGCTATCTTCACCTTCGCTGCCTAAGTGCTTTTATACATAGTTAGGAATCTTTGCATGGCAGTTTCTCCTGAAATTGGTTTTGTTTTCCTTGCCATTAAGTAATATGCACGCCTCCTGTTTCCTGTGCAATGGTTCTGGTGTGTGAGGTGATGTGAGGGCAGCTGAGAATATTCTTAGGCAAGAAGGGAGGAGCACCTCCTATGGTCTTCCTAAGCTCTTGTTAGCCTCTTTTTTATATAAATTAGTTTATGTGCTCTTCACTGTAACCCTCCGTTTTATGGGTGAGAAAGCCAGAGGTCGGAGAAGGGAAGGACTGAGATTCTTACTGAAGTTGATTTGGGTTGATCCCTAATCCTCAATGAGCATGACCAGAGTCCATCATTCCCTTTTCCTTTCCTATCTGAAGAATCCTGAAACTCAGATTTTTATCAGAAAATCCTGAAGCTCAGTTTGCAGAATGCCCAGTCTCTCCACATTTCCGAGTTCCCACTTGCACCTAAGCAGATGGATAAAGGCCATTCAACTCTTCTGATCAGTGGTACAGTCTCATTGCTCCATGGCCTTGTTTTTGATTGGGGGATAGTGCTGGTACTAAGTAGTTCTCAGACTTTGAGGGCACCATTTTACCCCATGAGACGGTGGTTCCAAAGAAAGAACACACAGCAGTACATGGTGTAGCACAATGCAAAGAACTGGTAAATCTATGTTGAGCTTCTATGCTCCTGCCACCCCTCTTCCTTGTTCCCTTCCCTAGATATGTATTGAATGCCTCCTTCCAACCCATGTCTTTTGATGGGTAGGCAGTTTTAGACAGGCCCCGCTTTTTGTCCTGTGGACTTTGTTTCTGCCCTTCATCCTCTGAGTTCAGTGAGCTCATCTGCAAAATGGTAATCAGAATGGCCACTCCATTACGCTGCTGTGAGAGGATCAGAAGAAGTACTGGATGTAAAAGTTATTTGTCATCTCCCAAGGCTTGGGCAAATGCTAGGGATTTATCACCTGGAGTCTTGCATGACGGTTTTGTGATTGTGTTCATATATTTTATCATAGAATCATTGGTAGATGAGACCATGAAATGAATATTTAGTAATAATATTATAGTGAAGACCACAAAGCAGTCACTTCCAATAGGAGAATGTCATGTATGCCCCGTAAGTTGAAGACAGCTGATTTCCATTCATTGTTGATCAAAACTATCTGGGAAGGTTGCCCCTAAAATTTAGCAAAATTTTTGAGCCATCTAATCTTTACAGTATTCCCTGAGCCCTTTTTAGAAAAGGTTCTTTTGTACAGAAAGACTGTTTCTCGTTTGGCTTTTGATACTAGAAGGTAGGTTGGCTGAGATTATGGCATAGGGAGACAGAAGAAGCAGGTGCTTGGACAGGTTTGGTCTGAAAGGCCTGACTCCTGTGCCCTTCCCCACCAGGAAACAGTCAATAGGTGGAGTATCATGAGCAAAGGAAAGGAAGCTCAAACACGGAAAAAATGTAGAATTTGGATGATCAGCAACCATACTCTAGATATACTTTAGTGGTTTCAGAACGTTTGGGGGCATTTCTTGTTTTGCAGTTACCAATGGTCAAGATAAAATTCTAGAACTGATTCCATATATGGGATACATAAAATCATCATGCGTTATTAAACTATTCACGTTTAATATAGTGAGAGGTAGGTAGTGTGGGATAATGAAGAGAACGGAAGATTTGGAGCCAGAAGACTCAGGTTCCAGGCCAGCCAGTGCCACCATCTTGTGTGGTTGTGGACAAGTAGGTTTTCTATGGATCTCAGTTTCTTTCCATAGATAAAATGACTGGTTGGGCTAGATTTTGTCTGATATCTAAGGCTGCCATGCAACATTCTGCGACCCATTTCTAGAAGAAGGAACTGATACATGTGTGGACTGTGTCTACCTCATGCACGTACTTTGCTTAGCTCTTCATTGTCCATTAGCTCAGCGAGTCGCTACAACAGTGAGGAGCCTAGAAACATGAGTTCTCCTCCTGGTCTTGTGCTGCCACTCCATCGCTGCGAGATTTTGGGAAAATTCACTTGATTTCTCTGGGCCTTGGTTTGTTTATCACCGCAACATAGCGGGTTCCGGAGGGGGGAGGCGGGGGACGCGGGGGACGGGACGGACTACTAGATTATCTCTCGACTTGTCTAACAGTTTTATGAATCTGTGCTGGTCAGTATTGTGATGTAGAAACCCAGTCAGTATTTCTCTTAGATCATGTTTCATCAATTAAATCCGATGCTAACTGATGCTAACAATTAGCTTAGTCGGTGTTCATTCTGGAGAAGTGGTAAGCGCTTTTACTAGCGTTAACCCAGTATGCTAAGAAACACGCTAGATTTTTGCTGGGTGTGCTTTTTCCCCTACCTCCTGAAATTTATAGTAATCCCAAGTAAACAAGGGGACTTTTCCCTTCCTTTTGTTGCTCAGTTATTATAGACACTAAGTATGTGTTTTTAGTAACCCAGTAGGTTTTGATAACTTAATCCACCACATGAACCACGGGACATAGAAATAGATTTTCATTAGTCAACTGGCAAACCACCTAGCTGAACATCCTACGTGGATTGAAATAAAGAAGGGAACCTCTGTTTAGTAGGTAAGCCCTGCTGACTCTCCTAGGATGGTTGGAAATCTTGATTTTCTCCTTGTCCAGAATGGCTGGTTGGTTTGTTTTGTGTGTTTTCTTTGCTCCTTTCTCATATACTTAAGAGATATACCTTGGGGGTATAGCTGCCTTTGGGGAACTGCTAAGCCAGAGTTGGTGGCCTTTTCCACTTTTAATCCTTTTGATTTCCTGTCCATTCGGGATTCTTTCTTTCCCTCTTCCGGTGCAGTTGTTTGGGCTGGCAAGCCCAGTTGGGCACAGCATGACATTAATGCTTCTTCCCTGTGTAGGCAGTGGTATCTACGGAGAAACCTTACCCTGTGTGTCAGTTCAATTCGGTGCACGTTATTTGAGGAGAAATCATCTTGGGGGATGCCTACTATGTCAGTATTTCACAAATTCACCTATTAAGGAGACCCCATCTAGGGTGAAATACAGATTCTCAGACCCCCTTTCTGGGAGAATCAGATTCCATAGGCCTTGGGCCAGGGCCTGGGATTCGTATTTTATCAAAGCCTCTAGTGATTCTTGTCAGGCCAATTTGAGAATCACAATGCTGTTTCACAACTGATGTCTTAAAGGCAATTACCTTATCTAGAGGGCTTTTTGACCCTGCACTGAATGTTTTGGCATTTTCCACATTGTTAGGTTGTCTATACTTCCCCCCCCCCCAGAAATTTTATTGGGGAACAGTGTGTTTTTCCAGGACCCATCAGTGCCAAGTCAAGTAGTTGTCTTCAATCTAGGTGTGGAGGGTGCAGCTCCTTGGCCCGTGTGGGAATCGAACCAGTAACCTTGGTGTTAAGAGCCTGCAACTCTAACCACCTGAGCCAACTGGCCGCCCCTATACTTTTTTTCCTGTCCCAGTGCACCTGTCTTTTTCAGTAAAGACAATCAAGTTTGTTACAGTTCTTTCAAAAGGAAAACTTACCTCTGGGTGCCACCCTGACGTCTGCTGTGATTTTTAGTGCAAGGGGAGGTGGTGTCTCCTAATTGCTGAGAGGCTGGGATGTCATTTTATTTCCAGGTTCTAAACTGAGTGCTAGGTAGTGGAACTACCTAGTGGAATGTCAGCAATGTGACCATTTTGGATAAATGAGGTGGTAACTCTAAATATTTTCTTTGGACATTAACGTTTGTGTATGAGTAAAAGGAATAACTTAGAATCCTCAACAGAGCCTTTAAGAGATCAAAGTTAGCTTGGCATAGTATTGCAGAAACAATGCAAGCTTTTGATTTGCCCAGAGATGGGTTTGAATCCTGACATAAAGCTAAGGCTCATAGGTGTGACGTGGGCAAAAATTCTGTAACCTTTCCAGGCTTCCATTTCCTGACCTGCAAAAGAAGCAAGCCATAACCGAGTGATGCTCTTGTGGTGACGCTCAGATGAGATCATGAAGCTGAAAGCACTTTAAAAAGTTAGAAAACACTACGTCATCATTTGGTATGATGTTGCTAATATTATTCATAGTAATGGCAATAATTTCCTTTCCTTCCCAAGTGTCCTCGCTCAGTGGTTCTGTGGAATCCTCTTGCATTTTTTTGGCAGCAAAGTTGCCTGAAATATATGAGGAGGAAAAATTATGAGGAGAATCCTAAGCAAAATGCAGGCAGAGGGAACCCAAGCGTCTTCCATTAGCTGAAAAAGGGCAAGTCAGGTGTTCTGACTCTGGGAAAGTCACAGGGCAGGGACCTCAATCGTCTTTGGTGGCTGTGTTCTCCCCCTTTGAAAGGAGGATGGCCATAGCATCTTAAGCGAGAGGCAAGTACACCTTAGAAAGGTGGGAGGGGATTTGGACAAGTGGCCAGTTTCATTGTCAACTCTTCCCTGTATCTTTTGCATCCCAGAGGAAAACCTAACTGAATAAAACAACTGTGATTGGAAATGATCAAAATGCTTATTATCCAGGGCACTCCACATATTTGCTGAAGAACAGAGTAACAGTTCTTTCTGGTTTTCATATTTATTATTCATGCCAACAATGTGGTCTAGACACTAGCTCCTTTTCATAGATGAGGCAACTGCAGCTCAAAGAAGTTCAGTAACTTGCACAAGGGCACCCAGCTAGTAAGGAATCACGAAAATCTCCAGAGCTCTTGTCAGCTTATCTTGCTGCCCACTTTTCCATGCAATTAATGCAAAGGAGAAACACTCTTTTCTATCTCATTGCATTTCATTTATTTCCATTTTATTGAGTCTGAATATGTATAATATGTGCTACAGGGCTCAAGAGGACACGGATGTGAGTCTTAAGGGTCATTTTGGGCAGTGGAGGAGACAGTTTTACATACATAATTGCAGAATCGCTTGGAGTGTACTGAATGAGCTTCTCCTGTGGACAGTTAAAGAAAATACTATCAGAGCAATTCTTCATTGCCTAGATTCGTGGAGTTTGAAAGTACATTCCTTTATCAACAAAGCACATTGCAGTATCATTCTTTGTCTCAGTTACAAAAACAGGCCTCTTTGAACAGGGGACGGTTGGGAGGTCTGAGGGGGTAAAGCAGAGGCTTTAGAGTCAGACAGATGGGAGTTTGCTTACTATTATTAGCTTAGGCAAGTTATTGAATATCTCTGAGGCTTCCGTTTTCTCATTTGTGAAATGGGATAATGTGTGTATTATGAAGTTGCGATAACCTGCCTAGTACAGAGCATGGTGCATACACACTCACATATGGTAGCTGCTGTCGTCACTGTTACCTTGTCCTAGTGCCCTCGATTCACAGGTGCCCCTGAAGCCTAGATTGGTTAGTAATTAATGGTCCACTGATAGGGAAAGGGCAGGGCTAGAACCAAAGTCTTAGCTTTATACCATTTTACTTTTCTGGTGTTTACTTGTCAGTTGGAAATTGGATATCATTTATGAGGCAGAATTCTCCAGAGAACTCTATAGTTTCTTCTTTCTCTTCCCTGTGTCAATGAAAAGAGGAGCAAGGCAAACTGGTTTAACTTTTAGTCTAAATCAGTGGATGATAATTGAGTGAGGCCAAGAGATACATGGGGGCAAATTAGAAGGAGGGGGCCACTTTTGATAAATCATTTTCTTTAGACTGGCACATGCTCTAGAAAGTGCTTGTTATCAAAGATAGCTGCTGACTGATTTGAGCTCCAACAGGCACCAGGCACCATCTTTTTCAAATGATGTATCCAAGGAGAGAAGAAAGAGCCCAGGTTTTCGAAGTTTTTAAAAGCCTCTTTACCACCTCTTGAGGTGGAAATAATTCCAACTGAGGAGGAAACTGAGTCTCAGATTAAATAATTTTCTCAAAGTCATGCATTAATTGGCCGATTGGCCGTCGTTCAAAGGAAGTCTAGGTTAGCTTCTTGATCAGTCTTATGAGACTATTCTTCCTGTAGGTCCAGGTTAAATGATAAACTATGATCTACATTAAAATTCCCAAATTTAAGAACAAACCAAACTAAATAACACATATGACCCAGTTTGAAACATTTGAAAGGAACTTGTTGATTTCTGCATGCTTTGAAAGTATACATTGCAATCAGTATCGGTGGTAAATGTGTTTTTGAGGGTTGTCACAAATTAACAAAATTATATGCCTACAGAGTTTTGCAGAGAAATACAAATCAGTGTCAAGCGCCTTGTCATAATAAGCAGTACGCTTTGGTTCCTGTTTACATATCTCTAAAGCACATGACACACATGATTATATTGACACGAAGGAAGCCTTTCTCATTGATGGTTTCTTTATATCTAGCTTGCAAATTAGTTTGTGGTATCAATCATAAATTCTAGAGAGCCAATTTAATTAAGTCTGTGTTTGTATCTGTCTTTTTAAGGACCCATCTTTGTAGATGTATTTTCAGCACCTACTATATGCTAGAGCCAGGGGGTTCCTTGTCCTTTAAGAATTCCCAGGCTGGTGAATGGGAAACTTTTGCATAATTGCACACAGGAGATGATGCTGACTTTGGAGTGGTAAGGGAGGGGCTACAGCTGCATGGTGAATGAAGAGTGATGAAGTTTGCTGGAAGGTATAGACTTGGGTCTTGCAAGAGATGTAATAGCTCACAAACCATGAAGGGGGAGGCAGTATTTCAGCAGAAGGACCAACAGGTGCTGAGACATGGAAACACAAACATTCTTGGGAAGGGTGAGTGTTGGAGGTTGGGTGTAATTACATATTGTGTATTTGCATTGAGGCGGGAGAAGAGGATATTGGCGATGAGGCTGGAGAGATAGACTGGAGCCAGATTATAAAGGGAGGCTGGCTGTAAATGGCAGGCAGCTAAGGAATTTGAACTTTATTTTGGAGGAGCAGCAGAGCAAATAAAGTTTTATTTTTGTTTTCGTTTTTCTTTTATTATGGAAAATTTAATATAGAAACCAAACATAATATGTAACTAGGAGTGGAATTGCTGGGTCAAATGGTTAATTTCGTGTTTGACTTTTTGAGGAATTGCCAAACTGTTTTTCCACAGTGGCTGCACCATTTTAGAAATAACATAAGGTTTGTAAAATACGTAAGAAAAAAATAAAAAGTTTTATAGATAACATTTGGATGAACATATTCGTGAAATGTTTTAAAGAGTGGATTAATGTAATCTGATTCATGTTGAAATCCTGGGTTTGAGAGAAGAGAGCTGGAGGTGGAAGAGGGAGACCAGCTGGAAAGCAAGTGAGAGCTGAGCCTCAGGCATTGGGGCAGAGAGAAGAGAAGGCTGGGCGAGAAAGAGGTTACAGGTAGTTCCTGATCTCCTGGTTGGGAACCTCTGAACTGTGGTGATGCCACTCCCTCCACAAACACTTCAAATGTAGTGTTTGTAGAAGACTTATGAAAGCCATAGAATAGGATTAGTAAGTGCTTCGTGTTCATAGCCTTATTAGAAAGATGAAGCTTTATCTTTTTTTTTTTTCTCTGAAATTTTTAAATTTCTCCAATGTCCTTTAGAATAAGTGGGCCAATTGGAAATCCTCTTGGTTTAAAGAAACAGTTTTTCTTGGGTTGTAATGGTATTTTTCAAACAGTTTTATCAACATGTATTGTAAGTTATCGTACTATACAATCATCCATTGAAAATGTACAGTTCACTGGCTTTTAGTATATTCACAGAGTTGGGCAACCATCACGACAATCAATTTTAGAACATTTCCATCACTCTAAGGAATCCGTACCCACGGCAGTCACTCCCATCTACTCTCCTCCTCCCCACACCCGTGCATGGCAATCACTAATCGACTTTCTGTTTCTATAGATTTGCCTATTCTGGACAATTCATGTATAAGTGGAATCATATATTATGGTCTTTTGTGACTGGCTTCTTTCACTCAACATAATGTTTTTAATTTTAAGGTTTATATATCTTGTATTATGTATGGTCAGCATGTATCAGTTATTTCATTTACTTTTATTGCCAAGTAATATTCCATTGTATGGACATAACCACCTTTAGTTTATACATTTATCAGTTGATGGACTTCTGGGCTATTTCCACTTTTTGGCTATTATGAATAGTGCTGCTATGCACATACACATACAGATGTTTGTGTGGGCATGTGTCTTCAATTCTCTTGGGTATACATACTTAGGAGTGGAATTGCTGGATCATATGGTAACTCTGTTTAAAATTCTGAGGAACTGCTAAGTTATTTTCCATAGTGGCTGCACTGTCTTAGACATCTTAATAAGATTCATTAAAATATGTAAGGAAAAGATACAAAAGTTTTATCAAAGACCTTCAGAATTAACATATTCATGAATCCTCTATAGTGTCGCTTTGTTCCTGGGGGCATTTTTTTTTTTTTTTACAAAGAAACAAAGTTTTTAATCAATATAGTGTCACTGGATTCAAGATGAGTGAGCAGAGAACAATAAAGCTGACTGAGAAATGGATGCTGGGTGGTCAGCATCACACCCACCAAGTAACGTACTTCCACAAACCAGGGCGTGACAACAGGCTCCTGCCTCCACACATGAAAAAAACCTTGGATCTTCAGTGTTCCTTGAAAACAGTTAAAAAGTACAAATATTAATATTAAAACCGCTCTATTCCTAGGATCTGCTTTACAAGATTTTTAAGACCATGAAATAGAATTGTAGTTCCTGTTAAGGTTGGTTAGTCACACTTTCCCCCATGGATATATGGCTGTATACATAATTATCTCAGATTTTATCAAATTAAAATTACCACGTATCTTTTAGATTTATGTGCTGAATGCTTGGGATATTAAATAGTATAATACACAAACATTTAAGAATTAATTGGAGCGTCAAGTTGTAAATTGCACTTATAAGTGCATGAAAAATTAAACCACAGATATTACAAAAGGGTAGGAAAAGGCACTCACCTTTGTTAGAAGCTTTAGACGATATCTCACTTACTCTTTCCAATAACAGAAGAAAGTAGATGTGAATAACCTGGGTTTGCAACTCAGAGAGGGTAAATGATTTGCCCAGGCTCACACAGCTCATATGTGTTGGGGCTGGTATTTGGACTTACCCCTGACTAAATAATGACCATTGCTAATATTTATCTAGTGCTACTTTTGCACCTCTCACTGGCTTAAACAATGTGTATGCATTCTCTTACTTCATCCTCCCAATGAGCTCATGAAATCCTTATTATCATCTCCATTTTACAGAACTGGAGTTCAGAAAGGTTAAACATAAGTTAGCAGAAGTTATGTCAGTGAGTTGGGAGAGTTGGGGGTCAGACCTAAAAAGTCCCATCTCGCGAGGCCATTCTTCACCTCTGGGCTCTACTGCTTAATGTTCTCGAAGTGCCCCAATTTTCCACTATGACTCCCTGCTGGCTTTCACATCGGCAACATGTGATGAATTGTCCAAACTGAGTGAGACCTGTGATCCTCACCCTGGGTTCTCTGGACCCATAAAGGATCTATCAGGGCATTCATGGGGTATCTTATGCTTATTCTTTTCCGTAATTCAAAACTATCTAATGTGCACTATATGTTTCCCAACGATTAACTTGCTCACCTTAACTCAGAACATAAGCCTCTGCCTAGACGAAGTCAGAGCATCTTCATTTTGTTTGTCATTTGAATGTAGAATGTGACGCCGGTCCGCTCATACTGAGCTTGCTGGTTATTTCCACGAATCAGGAGATTGGATTGGTCCTTTCTATGCTTTGATTAACAAAAGTGGAGAAATGATTTTAAACGTAGTTTACTTGGTAAATAAAGATGTCTTCCAGACATCATGGAGGGTCAAGAAGGAACTGCGAGGGATCTTTGGTGGTGAAGAGGTGGGACATCCTAGAATGGACAAGTAGCTCTGTGAATGTAGGGGAGAGGAAGTCCACTGGATCCTGGGAAGGCTTCCTAAAGAACGGAGGGACTTGAAGTAAGTCTTTGTCCCTCATACCAGGCAGCAGAAATGGGTTGTCATGGGCTCGATCTGCTGTCCTTGTGGTTTGGTGCAAACTTTGGGTCATATTTTGAAATTTTGAGCTGCAAATGTGGCATCTTTATTAAATGCAGTAAATAGACCTTCCACCAGTAGCCTCTTCCCCCCAGATGACCTACATTGTTGTAAAGTTAACAACCACTAACACAGCGGTTCTCAACCTGTTGGTCGCGACCCCTTTGGGGGTCGAACGACCCTTTCATAGGGGTCGCCTAAGACCATTGGAAAACAAAAAGATATTTACATTATGATTCATAATAGTAGCAAAATTACAGTTATAGAGTAGCAA
>NW_017732126.1:604709-606876 GCF_001890085.2 Hipposideros armiger | reverse complement strand
TGATTTTTTAATTTCACTTTTCTAAGGCCATTGATGGAGCTGAAGAAACTTTAATTATGATGTTGCCTTAAATGAGTTGTTTACGGTTGTGCCGGCCTCAGCTCTGAAATCCAAACATTTATTGTTAGTTAATAATGCCTTTTACTGAACATTTCTACTACATGATAATGTATGCATTCTGAGAATTTGAATGTAACTATCCTTTCTGGTTTCAATTGATTTTTCTTATTCTAGATCTCCAGCGTTCCAGCCTTGAAAAACCAACAAAACAAAACATCCAAGCTCACCACACCCAGAATGTCATTCCCAAATGTCAGCTGCACAAAGAACATTTTTAACCTTTCCCTGATAGATAGGCACATTCACATATCTGATAAGATTGTACAATCCTGAAGGGGAGCTATTGCTCTAACTGATCTTACAGATGAGGCAGTCGCCCTTCTGAGAGGTTGAGGGGCTTGCTGGGGATTCTGCGACTAGAAAATGGTGGTTGGAGTGTCTGGGTTAAGAACCAGCCAACACCTATTTTTCTTCCAGCGATGAAGATTGGCATTGGAATTTGCCCTGACTACTATTTTCAATAAGAAGCATATGAAGAAAACAAGCAAACCAGAAAGTTTTAAGATGAAATGATCAGGTCTTGTCAAGTGTTCAAGTATGATTTGGGGTTTTGCCTATTTTAGTGTTGCCTGTTTCATTGTGAATTCCTAGAGGATAGAGATTAGACTCAAAACCTCTAGCTGGGAGAGGGAAGGGCATGGACTTGACTGAATACTTCTCTGGCAGGAGCAAGTGCACGGGGCTTAACATGAATTATTAATCTTCTAGAATTTCACAACAGACCTAAGAAGGAGGAGGTTGGAGTTCATTTCAGTTTTCCATAACCTGGTCAACAATGCCTGTCTCAATTCTTCTGGGTGGGTGGTGGCACACTGTATTAATAATTCAACTAGTTAATCGCTAGCAGAGATCCTTCACTAAGGTTCCAAGGGAAGTAAGTGCTTTGCTAGAATCTGATTTGAGCGGGTCCCTTGGACCATGCATCCCCTGTTACTGAAAATAATGTCAAAGACAGTCTCAGTTTCAGTTCTGCAGAGCCTTAGAAGAAAAGCGCCGACGCCATGGCAGGAGAGTACTTTGCCGATTTCATACAGAAATGGAATGACTTTTCTGCAGAGGGATAGAACTGCGGAGTGTGTTGTTAATTCTTCTTATCGGTCTTCTCTGAAGGAGTTAAAAAAAAAAGCCAGGGAAATGCAACATTTGGAGTGAAGCAGCCTACAGTTTGGTTAAAGGCTCTGTGTATTTCCCAGGCTATTGTAGGGCTGCTATTCAGTGGGGATTTGAATGGCGGTGTGATTAGCATGTGAGCAAGTGTATAAAGTAGGTCTTTTTTTTCCCCTTTCCTAAAAGAAGTTTTGTGGCATTTCTTTTTCTGACAGAGTTGGCATGAAGCTTTGACAAACACAGGCCCATGGAAACGTTAAATAGGACTTAGAGCAGGCCCGTTTTGTACAGATCCTTCACACTTAGAATGCAGACCAGCGAAGCATCTGACAAGAGGCACCTCAGTCATAGGAGTGGACCAGGGCCGTTCCTCCACTGTGGACCTGTGATGAATGGGAAGTGCAAGACCAATGGGAAAGTGCACCCTTGGCTCTTGACCGTCCTCTGTCAGAAAACCACAGATGAGAACATTCCTGGCACTCAGCTATCTACCTTATCTATCCCTCAGTATTTACTGAGATAAATACAAAGCACCGAGGGAGATAAAAAGAAATACAGGAGATGGATCTTGCCCTCAAGGGACTGGTGAGAGGTGGAGAAGATAGAAGCACCAACAGCCAATGGAGAAAACTTGACCAGGTGTCTTAAGCTGATCATTAAGTGAATTTTTTTAAAAATTAAAAAATCTAGCTCTGTGCTGAGCTAGGCTGTGTTCCCAGCTTTGCTGTATTAGCTGGGTGACCCTTGGTAAATCACTGCCACTTCAGACATGATAAAATGGGGGTGATGATTCACTCCCTGCCTACCTCATAGACCAAAGGGTAAGATATCACGTATATACAGGGAAATGCTTTGAAGCATTATAACTGTAACGTCATCTTTGTACTATATATATATATATATATATATATATATATATATATATATATATATATATATA